>NC_056729.1:222944152-223014152 GCF_019279795.1 Protopterus annectens | reverse complement strand
GTGTGTGTGTATATATCCCCTGCAGCAGTGTTAGTGTGTGTGTGTGTGTGTGTGTGTGTGTGTGTGTGTGTGTGTGTGTGTGTGTGTGTGTGTGTTTGTCTGTGTGTACATATATCCCCTTGTAGCAGAAGTGTGTTAGGGTTACCACCTGTCCCACTGTGCAAGTTGCAGTCCATGTTTAGCCACCTGTGAAAATAACTAAAACAATACAAATGTCCCGAGAGTGTAGGACAGCAAACATTTCCTATTGTAATAGTTGCATAAAACAGCCATTTTACATGACAGACACCTAAATGTTATGAGAAATAGCATAACCTAGGCAAATGTTATACAAATAAGCTGTTATATTGTCAAACAAAGTGGGGTTCTGTCCATTGTAATCACCGTGGGTATGGTTTATCCTGCCAACTCTCACATTACTACAAAAATTGTCCCACAATGGGCTTTTGATAAGGTGGCAACCATAGTCTGTCTTGCCTATGTGTGTGCAATATGTATACATTTTGAGGACCTATGAGTAGCTGCTGCCCCTAAATAACCCACATGCATCTAAGCATTGATGCTACCCACCACCACCTACATTTGTAGGTACTGTCTAAGTTTGTGGACAACTGTAAGTTAGGTCCTGTCTGTCATTGACTCCCCAAATGTTGTTAATATACTGCAAGAGGGTCTTACATCAACTATGGACTGGGGCCAAGGTCCTGTACTCAAGCTAAATGCATAAAACTGTATCATGATACCATTCAGCAAAGACATATCCTCACTGTTTATCACATCAATGGCAACGCTCCAAATACACAACGTGTGTTGAGAGACCTGGATTCTCAGGTTGATAACAATTTTGCATTCAACCATCATGTAGAAGCACTGGTCAGAAAAGTCATGTACATGGTTCTTGTCATAGGTAAAGAGACGGCATCCAGAAAAAAGGTGGTCATTACCTCTTTATAGTCCTCACTACATTGACCAATATAATAATACAACAACCCATTTGGTATGTACATATCCAGACATCTGAACCAACTGGAAAGGCCACAGAAATACCTTGCAATGGTAATTCATGGCCTCCAACACCCATCCCATGCAGACAAGCTCAAATCACTATTGCTCCACTCGGTATCAGACAGGTTGCTCAGAGGTGGGCTGTATCATGCCTACAAGGCACTGTTGGACCCTGCCCCATATATGTAAGTCTAACTCCTAGTGCATTACCTGCACAACAGGCCTGAATCTGATATATGACGTCAACCCAACCTGCTATAGACACAGGTTTGTCTCCCAGAGGCTGCCATGTCTCAGGAATACACTTCCATACACGTCAAACAGAGTACCATGCTGATCCTCTTCAAGTGCAAGTGGATGGAAAACCCCATTTCTATCCCAGGGGCCCCACCTGTGTCCCTCATTGATGGGGACAACAGGTGCTGACTGATGTTTCTTTCTGGGGATAAAATAATGGCTAGCCTTACAAGTGCCTCAGGGCCAATATTCTAGTAACCTCCTATGATCCTAAGAACCTATGAACCTACTGAACTCCCAGGTGACATGTATCAGGAGTAGCATGCTGTGTTTCAGGGTATGCATGCAAGTCTATGCTGTCTGCCTCCATTGTCCCTGACATGCTGTTCTACACATACAGATGTACCTTGGCAAAGTCACATTTCTGTGTTGCCACCATGCCAACCTGAGCTGTTGTACTGGTACCAGTTCTCCAAAGAGTAGACACACAGAACCCTGGAACAGAAACAGAAAAAGGTGTGGGAGACAACAGTAAGTCAGCAATACTGCCATCAATGCTGCATCATGGAACAAAGGTACATACACTTTGATGTATACTCATGACACATGCCAGCAGACAGCACGTTATACAGGGCTTAACACTACTGCACTACCAACTGCCATTAAATGTACTGCTGTCACACTATGCTTCAGACAAATATTTGCATGTCCCTGCATTGAAGGTATGAATGACAGTGATGTGGCACAGGTATCATCACATGCACAGGCTGTGGTATGGCGTTGCCAAAGGACTAGGCTGTGCCACACAGTTGACATTGTGTGTGTGTGTGTGTGTGTGTGTGTGTGTGTGTGTGTGTGTGTGTGTGTGTGTGTGTGTGTGTGTGTCTAGAGGGGTGCTGGTTATCTTTGCCATGGAGAGGATCTGTGTGTTTCTGTTGGTGATGTGCATGTGCATAGTCAAGCCATATGCTAGCCCTACATGAGGATATGTTCGACAGCTGCAGACTGTACATAGCAGAATGAACAGTTCACCATCTCCTGGCACGAACATGGGAATTGGCACTGCCAGGAATGACATTGGCACCACCATGCCCAGGGTCAGATACAGTACTACTTGCTGATTGTGACTGGTTTCTGCTGGGTTTGTTTGCCTAACGGGACCATCCAGGACCATGTGCCCATGGCCTGCCACATCATGCTCATGCTATGGACAGCATCCTCTCTTCTGTAGTACTTGTGGTACTGCCATTACAGGAGCTTAACTGTGCATGGCCATGTGGACTGTCAGCTGATGTTGGTACTGGCCTACGTCCATGTGTCCAATGCCCTACTCCCACCACATGCTCCAGACCAGACAATGCATGATTAAGGACTGACAATGTCTCACCCCGTCTTCTGTCCACTACATCAGTGAAATGATGCATGGCTTCAACAATGTTGTGGATGGAGTCATGGAAGCTAGACAGTGATGCATCCCTGATCCTGAATATCCATCTGGTGTTGTGTTCAGAATGTGCCTATGCCTCCATGATGGACCAAAACATGCATTGAGTGACTAGTGATGTAACATCTGTGACAGGCAGTGGATTGGCAGCAGTTCTCCTTCGAGCACCCCTGTCAATCTGCCTGTGTGGAACCTCTCCAGCTCTCTGACTATGGCTAGGGTCTACAGTCACAGATGCCATAGTCACCATGCTATCCTGTCCAATGGCACCACCCTCTCAGTGCCTGTCCAATATCTATGGCCGCAGTGGACAGGGTATGTGTGGGCATAGTGACTGTGCACGAGGACATTGTGGGAGGAAGTGGTATGTCAACCCATGGGACAGATTTAGCCCCCAACAACCCCACCTGTGCCTCAGTATGGCCACCACCATCATCAGAGTCTGATGAGACACTGACATCAGGTTGTGAGATGGACAGACTCCAACCCCCATGGTCACCTGTAAGGAGAAGACAACATGACCACATTAATACCTGCACTATTATGCTTGCTGATACACACACACACACACACACACACACACACACACACACACACACACACACACACACACACATGCACACACACACACACACACACACACACACACACACACACACACACACACACACACACACACACACACACACACACACACATGAGGTGCCAAAACTGCATTATACATACCACACCTTATTACTGATCCCATGCACAATGCACAAGCATACTACAACAGACACAGACAAGACAGGCCCTTAACATCATGCAGTGCAGCTACATCTGTTTAATGTTGCCAGTACTATACACCTGTGAGATAAGCAACATGTCAGTGTATGTGATGGACATTCATCAAAAACACAGTGCACCCATTTCCCCCCAGACTATTGCTCCCTGTATAGCAGACTGCATACACCTTCTCAAAAACACATGCAAATATGTTACAGCTCCTGCAAATATGCTACTGTAATTACCAGTTTAATGCACCACAGTGAACCCCTCCACAACTGAACATACAAGTATTGTACTATGGCTAAGCTTAACAGTTGTGTCCACAGCAAACTGGCAGCCATTAATATTACTAGAGTATAGCTCAGCCATAATAAAACACTTTCACACTCACCAGCTGCAGGATGTTGGACTCCGGCCACACCAGATGTACTTAAGGAATTGTGGGAGAGAGGTATATTCAGCAAACACAAATGTGACATTGGTACAGGTTAATATGCGCATATATCAACACATACAGTACAAACTGTGATACTGCCCACATTGCTGACATTCTGAGTATGTGTGCATACATGTGCGTTACACACTCCCCCAAAATGCAGATTGACCTGTCATCTATGTACAGGTCTGCAGAGGCTGCCACTATGACTGCTACAGTATTAAAATTATGACCACAGGAGGCTTACCTGGATGCTCCTCTGCTGTGGAAGCTGTGGGACCCACCTCCACAATGTATGGGGTGATGGATGCTTGCAAGTTGGTGGCTGAACCCAGGTTTTTCAGGAACTCATCTGTGGCCAACAGTGGTTGTTGTGTTGCAGGCCTTCCACCAGTACCAGCATGGTCCCGGCCCACAGCTATGGCCCTTTGTCATGCAGCATTTATCATATGGGTGGCCCGGTCTCAGATCTGCTCATAGCTTTAGTCCTATAGCCTGATGTGATTTACTGATGGAACAAGGTCTGCCCACAGTGTAGCATTTTGTTCCTGATTATGGTGACTCCTCCATAGCAGAATGGCATGATGCAGTCCGAGGCCATAAACTATAACTTCATTCTTGGCTGCAGAAAAAGGTGAATTTCCTCCATCTGTACATCACTCCTGAAAGACAAGAAGAGGGGAATATGTCACAGGACCACATACATTGCTCTCCATTATGTACACACCCTGCACATCTACATTTGCCAGCACTATCCTCAGCAAATTCCCACATCATAACATGCCGTCTCTCACCACTGTATGTATGTGACTATCAGCAACATAGTGACAATATATCATGCATTTCCCGCCTCATCCTGCTGTTTCCTGCTACCTGCTGCATGTTCTCTAAGGTGTTCAACTGTATCTTTTCTGTTGCACCTGTGAAGGCTGCCATCCCAGTTAGCTAGAATGTTCTAAATAATTTTATGTCATTTTTGAATAGTAATATGATTTGTATGCTTGTCTTACAAATGTAAGAAAACTATATGCAAGAGAAATGTATGTTCATAGGTTCATAGGTAGGTACTAGGCTATCAGCCCTAGGGCCCATACAAGCCTAGCCAAAAAAAGTACCCTGGCTTTCGCCACCCAAGAAAATTATTTTCCTGTGCCCCTGTCGAGCAGAGCCACAGAAGTGATCCCTGGGATGAATTTCCCATTTCCCATCCAATCATCAAGATTTTTCTTGAAGAGTGCTAATGAGGAGCTCTGTTTGACATAGATAGGTAGTCTGTTCCAGAGTATGGGAAGTCTCTGGGACAGGAATCTATCCCTCCAGCATGTTCTGTTTATTGTGGTGACAAGGTTAAGGTCCTTAGAGCGTGTAGCTCGGAGGGATTGGGATTTATTATGTGCTGCACATCAAGAATGCAACTACAGTGTACCCTACTGGAAAAGAACAGAGTTAACTTGCAAACTCTAAGAAAACAATTGAATTGTTTATGATGGTGTTTATCTCAGCTAGGAGACAGAATGTCTGTAGCTGGAAATTCTTTCTATTGTCTGGCAAGCTTCTGAAATATAAGTATTTTTGTCACAGAGGTGACAAAGAATAATGTAATCTGAGATAACCCAGCAGAAATGTTTGACAGTAACTTAAGAACTATCTCAGAGAGTAAGTCTGTGCATATTGTATTTGTCTTCAGACCTAGAAACATCCTCTCATCAGCACTTCTTGTCTTTATTCGCCTTGCTCTGTAAGTAAGTCATTTAGGGCATAGTACCTCTTAGATATAGATTGGAAAACAGTAAAGGGTAGTTTAGATGTTTTCTGTATTTATGTGAGAATGTCCTGCAATGTTGTTTTAAAGTATTTCCTCTGATTCTGAACCCTGTTGTTACTGTGTTGAGTTGTTGAGTATTGTCTTGTTCTTTTATTATTTGTTATTAAATATATTTAAACCTTTTAATTGTGGCTGGTTTGTTTAGAGATATTTAAGCTCTTAAAGTACTTGCACATGTATTTGGTGACACTGTACAGGTCACTCTTAAATAGCCTTGCTGTTGGTCACACTTACCATTTGGATAATAGTAATATTGCACAGTAGAATTGATCACCCTTTGGGAAGGTCCTTATAGTAGCTGATAAGAGTGGTTGGTGGCAACTGGTGCTACCTTATAGTCTGGGCAGAAGGGGGCATAGCAAGTAAACCTGTGAAAGCCTTCTCCAAGAGTGTCCGTATGTTTGTATATAAGTTAAATTTCAAAGTGTGTGTGTCAGCTACTTGGGCAGGGACACAAAGCACTGGTTGGACAGAGATGGTGCTGGAGGTTTTGGCTTGAGCATTTGGCTGAGATCTTAACCCTATAGCTGTACTAGTGGGGAGTATTACTGAGTATCTGGAGAGAGAGGGAGAAACCAGCTCAAGACTGACTGTAATCTCTGTGTGCTCTTAAGGGAAATTGTACTTTACTGTGTGTACTTGTCATCCTCCTAATGTGCAAGTCCCACACTGGTGCTAGTGGTGAGGATTGACGTTCCTTGATTACTGGTCTAGTGCTGGGGTGTCACATACTGTATTAATTGTTTGGCAGTGGTGAGATAGCCACATCATGTATTAATTGGTTGATACTGGTGGAATAGCCACATCACGTATTAATTGTCTTGTAGTGGTGTGGATGCTGAATTCCTGTAGCTTGTTTACAGTGATTACTGAAGGTGATTGTACTCTTAATCAGCCATGCAGTGAGCATTCAGAGTTCATATCACAATTGTTTTATTTTTTGTTAGCTTAGTTAGTTGGGGAGAACAGGCAAGCATGTCAGCAGAGGAGTATGGTAAGTTGACAAGGATCCAGTTGGCTGAGATGTGCCAGGCTAAAGGACTGGTACATGCTAACCTGATTAAGGCAGACATGATTGCAGCTGTAGTCACAGCTGCATCAGAGAATAGTAAACAGGAGGATGATCATTGGCTTTGTTCCTGCAGTACACCAGACTAACCTCTTCTTATGCACTACCTGTCTCATTTCTCCACCTTTTGCTCATCTAATCTAACTAAGTATATGTTAAGCAAAATAGTTGACATGTAATGAACTGCATATTGTAAGTTTGTTTCTCTGTGTTATTATCTTTCGCTCTGTGTGTTCTTATGACTTTCAATTTGATGCTATTCCTTAACAGTAATGATTTTTTTTTATGTAATGTTCTTGGTAGTTTAGTGGAGCTTTTCTCCTCGGGCCTCTGCTGAAAATGGACATGTATCCAGCCAGACTAGCCCGGTCAACAAATGTAAAATAAATAAAAATAAATAAAAATAAAATGATCAGACTGGCCGTAGATATATACAACTCTCAGAAAATGGACAGCTTAACCTTTCCACACAGGACTTAAAAATCCATCTGGAGTTAAAGAGATTTGAGCTAGAGGCCAAGAATTTGAAAATAAAGGCAGCAGTGAGACTGAGGTGTCTAGAGACTGAGAAAAATGAGAAACTGCTATGCCTGAAAGCTGAGGAGAAGGAGAGGCAGAGGCAACATAAATATGAGATGCTGACTCTTCGCCAGAGTCATGGAAGTAATGGGGAAGGAAGTAAATGAACCCCAGAAGCAACCAAGGTCAGTAAATTTCTTCCACAACTTACAGAAGGGGATCATTTTGATAGTTTCATTCATATGTTTGAGAGGGTATGTAAACACTACGATGTTGACTAAGGGCTCTGGGTACGGTTTCTGACCCCCTTACTCCATGGTAAAGCTGTAGCTGTTCTTTCCAAACTGTCTGATAATGACTGCTTAAATTATAATGTTATAAAACAACTGTCTGCTAGAATGTTTTAAGTTAACACCTGGAGATTATAGGAAAAAAGTTTTGTGAGCATAGACACAAGGCATATGAAAGTATGTGTGAATATGTTGCTGAACAAAGCACTTATTTTCATAAGTGAGTGAGTAGATGTCCAGTCACCACTTTTGAAGGGCTGGCAGACCTTTTGGTGAGGGAACAAGCACTTAGTACTTTTCTTGAGGGCATGAGAATCTAGTTAGCTAATAGACAATGCCTTATTGTAGATGAGCTGGGGAAGAAAGGAGACCTATATCTAGCAAGAAAAGCACCCCTGCACAGGAAAGGGACACCCAGTGCTGCTCATGGGTCTAAGGGATCCCATGTTGGACAGCCCAGACTGCCCCAACAAAATCTGCCAGTATCAGGGAAAGCCACTAGTCCAGGTACACGTCCAGGACCTAGGGTTAAATGGTTTAAATCAGTGAGGCCATATAGATGTCCACACAGGCAAGGTGGGGAATAAAAGGTGTGAGACCCAGTAAGTTGGACTGACAAAATGCTAGCAGTAAGTTGTCTCGAGACAGCAAGGGTACCAAACTACCACAAGAGGTTATACCCTATCTTAGTGAAAGGGAAAGAGACCATGGCTAAGAGAGACACAGCATCTGACCTAACCATTGTGAAGCCTGCAGTGGTTACAGAGGAGCATTACTTGCTTGAGGAGTCTACTCCAGTCAGAGCTTTAAGAGGGACCCCATTCCAAATACCTTCGGCTAAGGTTCACCTTGACTGAGAGGGAAGAAAAGAAAGCAAGCAAGTAGGTGTATTTGAGGAAATCCCTGCAGATATCCTGATAAGGAATGATTTTGATAATGCAGTACCATGTGTTCATGCAGTTACATGCAGTCAGACTTGGAGACAAGCATGTGGGTCTGGTAGCCTGAGGGAGACCCAGACAGACTGCACACTTACAGCCAGGACTGGTGAGGAGGTTACGTCAGGGAGGGAGCTACCCTGTAGCAGTGAGACTGAAGGTGAGCACAACTGCTTGTGGGTACTGATGTTCCCTTGGACAGCTGACTGCAAGGGCAGAGGTGAGTAGTAGCACCCAGGCTGTTAATGAGGCACTGGTGTCAGAGGATACCAGACGTCCTGTAGAAGGGGAGCTGGAAAGGGTTACAAAGAGTGAGTTGAGACAGGCCGAGAACTCAGACTCTACACTACAAGGCCTGAGGGGTGTAACTTTTGAGGCACCTGATTCTCAAGGGAAGGGGGTCCGTAAAATGGGACAAAGGATTACTGTATAGATAGTGGACCCCAGAAGGAGGGTTAGAGTGTGAGAGAATACAGCAGTTGGTAGTACCCAGAGCCTACCATCTGACACTTCTAGCCATAGCCCATGATATTCCCTTTGCAGGTCATATGAGCATAAAACGTAAAAAGAGATGTATTATGTAGACCTTCTATTGGCTTGGGATTTCCACAGATATAACAGGGTACTGCAGGACCTGTGAGCAGTGCCAAAAGGTAGGCAAGGCAGGAGACAAGGTGAAATCTCCTTTGATGCCTTTGCCTGTGATTGAGGAGGCATTTGAGAGGGTATCTATGGATACTGTGGGGCCTCTGAGTACCCCAGTTTCCACAGGGCAAAAGTATATCCTAGTGGTAGTAGATTATGCTATATGACACCCTGAGGCAGTGGCTCTGTCCTCCATTCAGGCAGAAAAGGTGGCAAATGCTTTGATAGAGATTTTCAGCAGGGTAGGTTTCCCAAAAGAAATATTGACTGACCGAGGTGCCAATTTCATGTCATTCCTGCTGACTTGTCTGTGAAAGTACTGTGGGTAAAACACCTAAGGACCACCCCCTACCATCCCCAGACTAATGATCTTGTTGATAGGTTAAACTCTACACTCAAGTCCATGCTACAGGCATTTGCAGATCAGTTTAAGAGGGACTGGGACAAATATTTGCCCCATCTGTTGTTTGCTGACAGAGAGGTTCCCCAGGAATCCAGAGATTTTTCACCCTTTGAGTTGCATGGGCATAGGGTGAGGGGACCTCTAAATTTAATTAGAGATGAGTGGGAGAGTGAGTGTGAATCCCACAAGGAGTCTGTTGTGGCATATGTCCTAATCCTCAGGACAAGGCTCAGGGAACTCATGGGCTTCACCCAGGAGAACGTGGCAGAAGCCCAACAGCAGAAAAAGGTCTGGTATGACAAGAATGCTCGAGCTAGAGAGTAGGGCAGCAGGTAATGGTTCTCATTCCTGTCAGACACAACAAACTGCAGGCAGCTTGAGAGGGATCCTATATGGTGGTAAGGAAGGTCAGTGATGTTAACTACATGGTAGAATTGCTAGGCAGGAGATAGGGGCATTATAGCACCTATTACTGCTTGTTTATAGCCTGTCTGCATTGTATGCAGTAGTCCAAGCCTCCTATATTTCTTTTAAGCACCTAGGCTGTAGGTCCACCCCTTCAGTCTTCCTTGCCTTCCTCCCACAGATTCTGACAAATATGGCTGGACAATGTCCTACAGTTTCCCCTGCCAGCCTGGTTGATATGGGCATCCTGAAACAATGTAGCAACTGCCTCATGTACATGGGCAACCATCAACAAACACCACCAAGGAACACAATTTGTGAGAGATGCAATGACATTAGGAACCTACAGTCCATGCTGTCTCCCTCTGAAGCCCACATATCTGGCACTGAAAAGGTTGTCAACAAAATCAGTACACATCACACACCACCCACACCTACACACCACACATCCACATATGCGGAGGTCCTCAACATAAACATCTCCAAACAAAGGACAGTTCAGTGGCAAAAACACACATAAAATCTACAGCCCTGCACACCACATAGCATGTATAGCCACACCTGTGCCCCACAGCCACTACGGCGTCAACATAAATCAAACATATTAGTCATAGCAGACTCCATTGTGAGACACACAGATGTGC
Organism: Protopterus annectens; assembly: GCF_019279795.1. Lineage (NCBI taxonomy): Eukaryota > Metazoa > Chordata > Ceratodontiformes > Protopteridae > Protopterus > Protopterus annectens. Next base: position 223,003,524 of record NC_056729.1, on the reverse strand, counting down.
ATCTCACCAGGCTGTATATGGAGGAGATCACGGTTACTTGTCTGTCAGGTGTCAGAATCTGGCATATCACATACACACTGCAGTCTCTCAACAAAAGGTACTGTTATGAGTCTGTCCTAGTTCATGTCGGCGTACCTGACATGAGCCGTACCTCCCTGGACTATATGACATGACACATGATTGAGCCCACTGAGTATGTGTCCCAGGCAGGTATGTCCCTAGCCTTAAGCAGCATTCTGCCATCACCCAGAATGATGCCGCAATACAATCAGGAAATGATTAACCTTAACAATTGGCTTGGTTTCTTGTGCCATTCCAGGCTGATCCAGTACCTGACAGCCTGGGTTGATATGATCAACAGACCACAATGCTTTGCCAGAGATGGCCTCCATCTTTGACTTCTGGCCATGGTTCTTGTTACCACATAGTGCCTTTATTAGGAAAAGTGGTGTTGTTAACACTACCAACATGAAACTTTCAACAAATCACAAATTGAAGGACATGTTGCTAAATGCTAGGAGTCTAAACATGAATCTGCACACATTGCAAGCAGTCTTAATGCTGGAGAATGCTGACATTGGTGCAGTCACAGATACATGGTTCAAAGCTGCAGAGAGCACTCCAGCCTTACATGGTCATCCAGCCTATCATACAGTCAGACCCCAAGGTGTGAGCAGTAACGCCAAGGGACATGGGGCTTCACTATATATAAAAGACACACACCTCCAGGTTGGACAAACAGTAACATGCACAGGAGACACTCCAGATGCAGTTAGCCATTGCCAATATCCCAATTGAAATCATATCTAGCAACTGGCCCCCACATGTGACCAGGAAGCCCATTCTGCCTATATGGATCTGAGTGGTGTCACTAAATCCCATAGTGATGTGGACATCTGAAAAGAGGGTCTCACACAGACACATGAGTGGTGCCAGATACATGGTCTCAGGCTGCATACCACAAAATGCAGTGTCATTCCCTTTTGGGAGAGTGACATCCCCAGAAATTATCACATTACTAACAGCATCCTAAGCATGCAATCAGTTGTGATGGATTTGGGCACACAGATTGATGGCACCATGATATTTTTCCACCATGTTGCTTCTTTTGTAAGGAAAGCCTTCTACATGGCCCACCTCATACATAAGGGTATCTCATCCAGGGACATGGGGTCATGACATCCCTGTATTCCTCCCTAATAAGGTCCATTATTGAGTATAATGCCCCTTTAATAATTTACCTCGCAAAGCACATGTAGCAGCTGGGGAGACCACAGAGGTTCCTCACAAAGGAATACCAGGGCCTCAAACATTTACCATACACAGATAGGCTAAAAGCCCTATCCCTCTACTCAGTTTCATACAGACTCCTCAGAGGTGAACTCTGTCTCATATAAAAGGTGATCTTGGACTCCACCTTGTGGGACTACTGCACACCACAAGTCAAGCTCCACTAAAGTAACCCGCACGTGATCCCTCAACCTGGTCTGTGACATCAACAGGACTTGATGACGGGTCACATGTGTGTCCCACACACTCAACCAGCTGTGGAATGGACACCCTGACCACATCAGGCAGAGTACCTCTTTACCCCTTTTTAAGTGAAACCTGGGTAACTGGATGGTAAATGGGACATACACCCTTGGGATACCACCTATAACCCTGTTGGACTTTGGCATCGGGAGCTGACTCACGTGAACATGGTCTAAACTCTGGGCTAGGCTTATGAGGGCCTCAGTCCCATAGCCTACTAACCTCGTATGATCCTAGGTATAATGGTTATGGCCTTGTGTGCTCCGAAAGACTCTGTTGTTATGTCTCCACACCCATCACTGCCATCTACTGTGGTGTGTCCCTTATGGGTGACATCCCAGTAACATGTCATACAGCCACCATCCAACAAATAGGTGAGTGGTACTAGAAGTGCATAGGGACAATCCAGCAACATGTGTGTGACCCAATGACAGACAGTACTGAAAATGTGCTGTAGGGTATCATCCCTGTAAGTGTCCAACATCCCCAGTACACGGATGTTTGCAGAATGTGTACATGTACCTGATATGTGTGGAACCTCTGCCAGACAAATGTGGATGTCTGGCAAACAGTTGGACAATACGTAATGGTTGTTCCCAGTCTGTGGGGAATCTGGCTGTCACACACCATATGCCTCAGAAAACAGTTATGGTACATTAATATCTTGTACTGTATTCATTCCCTTACAATGTGTGCCCGATATGTACACTCTGTCGCTGAGGCCAGGCCTGTGCCCTCCCACTACTGCTGGCTATAACCTACTGTCCTGCTGTAGGGGGTCAACAGGTATGCTAGGCGTAGCTCTCAAGTGATGAGATGTGGCTGTGGAGTACACAGTGACCTAACCAGACTACATTAGGAACAGTCAGAGAAACCTGGACAATGTTTGAAGTATGCCTGTGTAACATTCACAGACTGAGATGAGCTGACTGACAGTACATCATATGATATGCCAGCTGTATCCACTAATACATACTGTCACTATTGTCTAAAATATAGTCCAGTAGCATTCGTACATGAGCTGACCATTGTTGGAGGGACTCAGAGGGCCAGAGTTGTGATCTATGTCACAGCAGACAGAGCCAAGAGGGAAGCCTGTAGGTGCTGGACAGCTGACTAACAGCATCATGTCATTCCAAGATATGTACTACAGACCTACTGTTGTAATCCCTATTTCCCATAACTGCATCCTCCCATCTGCATCCCATGACATGGGGATTTCTATTACATACGTGGTATAGTGTTGTTCTCCTTTATGTGCAGAAATCCTCTAGTATAAGGCTTATATTCTTGCAGTCTGTCTTCGTAAGGAAAGTCACAGACCTGTTTACCATAGGCTGCAGCTTGCATTTTGTAGGTAATGCTCATGAACATGTGATTGCCTGTGCATCAGTCTGTGGCTCACACTTGCAAATTGCATCAAAAACAGCTGGGTTGTATTTTTTTTAACCAATGGCATGGCACCACAGTGCTATATTTAAGGCCTTCGTGTAGGCCTTGACCCTTTTCCTGGCCTGCGAGATGTACATTATCGAGGTGTGGGGACTACAGCATCACAGATGGTAGGTAAAAATACAGTCCACTGCCCAGATTTATGTGGTGTGTCCACAGCTTGGCATGCTGTGTTTGGCCATTGTGAACAGACTTTATGATTATGTGGCAGTCTAATGTTTAACAATCTGGGTTGAGATCAGTAAGGGGACAGACAGATGTGAGTGTCGTACGTCCTTTGCATCAGAATATGTATGCTGCTGGTCTATCAGATGTGTATGTTTGTAGGGGAAGACTGTGACACATGTCCCTGTCACTTGAGCATCCCCTCACCCTCTTTATGTATGGGTGTTGTATGGATCCCCTGTTCTAGGTGTTTGTGAGGTATGATAGGCCTGTATCAGGAAGTTGAACATACTGCCACATATGTTACAGGCTGCAACTGCTGCATTCTGGCCAAGAGTCATACTCGGTATTGTGAACACACTGGGCACTGGGGGACAGCTAGCTGTGTATGTCAGTAAGGGAGCAGTGTCAGGCCTGTTATCACAGCATAGCCAGGATGAGGGTACCCATAACAGTGCAGGGGTGGCATGTGCATCAGGTACATATGTTATGTCATAGTGCCATCCAGAGAGTGTTAGGCAACATTTAGGTTGCCTGTACATATTTATGAAGTGTGTGCCAACCTACAGGCCTTTGACCTACTCATATGGGTAGCAGTGACTGCAGTAGCAGCAACCGGGTCTGCTTAAAATTTCTGGGCTCAGTCATTTATTTGTTGTCTTGATGAGCATGCACTTTACATGCAAAAGACTGGAATGGAAGCCAGGACTGTGGGAGGTAAAATGTAAAGTAAATGTAACTGCTTCTGTTTAAAATTTCACATGTCATGTAATTATTGACAAGCATGTACGTGACATGCAACAGACTGGAATGGAAGGCAGGACTGTGGGTGGAAAAATATAAATCATGCTAGGAATGTAACAGATTGAGGTACTGAGTCAATACTATAGCAGGTGCATTTGCAAGACATATGTGCATGCATACAGTCTGTTACACAGGATTGGCATGAACATGTGTTTAGATGGGTATGATGTGTGACACTGAACTGTCTGTCATGATTTTCTAATCTCAATCTGTACTGACTTTACAGTACTTCAGCACAGAGAATCGGCTTTGTGACAACCATGCCTAAAGTAGGTGGCACAACTGTAGACATTCTGCAGGAGTCTATGTAGTTGTCAACTCTATCTGATATCCTGGGACTCACGTACATCCATCAACATGTATTAGGCTGTGTACTGTTTTGGTGTCTATGTCACAGTCCTAAGTATGGTGTCATTTTTCCCAATATATGTACAAGCAGTGTGTCACTGGCACTCAGGATATGTGTATGGAAACACCTGCTGCACTTTAGAGCTGGGTGGCTTAGTGAGCTAATGCACTATGCTGTAGTTGGCAAGATCCTGGGTTTCAGATTTGGCAGGGGTGTCTTTTATTGCTGATGTGCCTCACTGATACTCAGGATATGTTTATGGAAACACCAGCCATTCTTCAGAGATGAGTGGCCTAGTGTATTATACTCTAGTTGACAGGGTCCTGGGTTTGAGACTTGGCAGAAGTGGATTTTTTTGCTGATGTGCATCACTGATACTCAGCTCAGAATATGTTTATGGAAACACCTTTTACTCTTTGTTTGTGAGGATTTGAACTCTACGGTGCAGCACTTAGCGCTGCTTAAACCCATGCTATTTCCAAAAAAGAAAAGAAAAAAGGGGCAATATGAAAGTGGTGAAATAGGGGCAAGCAGGGGAAAAAACAATGTGAAAGGCAGGTAGGGATGTGTGTGATGGGTGTAGGAAAGGACCATAGCTCTTGATTTCTTGTACAGTAACAGCTGGGCAGGTTGTGAACAATTTGGAATTTAGAGCCTCACATCACAGGGAGAGGGGTGTGGGTTACATAACAGTGTTAATTAATTGCTGTAATGATTGATTTTGGGTAGTGTACACAGGGCCAAAATGGAGAGGTATGTATAGGGTGGTATATTTTTTGTGGGACAGATGCCCATTTTTTATTTATTTATTTTTTTTAAGGAGAGAGTGGAATGTTATGGAAGGGATGTTGGTATGTAAGGGGTGGTAAGCTGGGTAGGACAGGTAGCATTTTCAAACAGACAAGACAGACAAGACTGTAGACAGGAGTGGTGAATGACACATGAGGGGGGGTAAACACCTTGGACGGGGAGGGTGTTGTGGAATCAGAGAGCCATGTGTCCCCAGACAGCAGCAGTGGGATATGGCTCCCCACTCATGGGCAGTCACCATTGTTCTTTCACTGCCCTGAAGGTGCTGTGATGGAGATTGGGTGGCAGGGCCAGCTGCCCCTACAGGTTGGCAAGTCTCCACTCAATCTGGCACAGTTTATTGGTCGTTGTTGCATGATCCTGCACACCATGCTTGGTAGCTGTCACTGAGTGATAACTTCCTCTCCACTCCCACTCCTGGGGGGACTTGCCCCATTCCCCTGAGGTGGCTCCATCCATAGGTGGGGCAGGCCCAGCAGAAAGGGCAGCTCCAGGTTGGGTCCTGAATGTGCCAGGACCTGGTGCCATGGCTGGCTGAGATAGGGTATGTGGATCCGCGGGAACTGGCCTAGTCAGTCAAGCTATGGTGTTGAGTTTTTCTCAAAGCATATAGGTTAGTAATGAACAGAACTTTTAAACGTTAGTTATAACAGCATCTCAGGTTGTTCCAGTTAACCCAGTAACATAACATTGCATAGCATATGGAACAAAACAAGCGGTATAACAGTATTGTAACATGTCAGTAACAGGGAAAAAGGCCAACAATACAGGTAATTCAACAAGGTATGTTAGTATGCAAACATTGTAATATAATGCAATAATAAAACGCAAGGCCCAACATAACGTTTTGAGAACAACATATGTTAAAAGTAAGTAATTCCCTATGTATAAATTATGATGCAGATAAGGGGTGAGGGAAAGAGAAAGACATTCCATTACTACCAGTTTAGGCTATATTGTTGGCAACAGTACTCTGATAAACTCTACAGGTCTGTCCTTACTTTATGTATAAAAGTGCCCTGTAGCTTCTGTAGCACCTACATACCTCTCAAGCTATCCGCATGGGACAGTATGGGCTAAGCCGTAACACCTACAGGTACACAACTGCAGGGGACTATTACATGTCAAGCGAACATATATGAGTACCAAGGTGTAGTGTGGACTGATATAGCGTGACTGTGCTATTGACATAACGTATATATTTCATCTGTGTCCAAGGGACTTGGCAACAGTGATCATAGTCCATGACAGTGAGACACTTGAGAGACATGTATCGTGCACAGTACACACATGTTACGTTTATCATGCCGTCCTTGGCAGGTATGGGGTTAGACTATCAGCAAACATACACAGACACACCAGGCATACAGCTGTACCAAGATTGAACATTTTTGTTTTATTAAACAGTATTAGTATTGCACATGTTGACTTTTTATATACCGACGTCTTATTGCCTTGCTGAGCAATGCTGTTAACTCTCTGGTTCATCTGGAAGCACAAATTATCAACCCATTCAAACAGCTACCACAGCCATTTATTTACCTATAATTCCTGCGGGGAAAACATCTGTTAACAGTACGTAACTGTTTCTATAAATATTTAGTAGTAATTGTCCCTGGATTTGAACCCTAGTCTGCGCGTGACAAAATGTATATCATACCTAGTGTTTATCAAACTGAGCCACTGCTGAATATTGATTGACTGATATGTGTCTAGAGCTCACCTGGTAACAAACTGTGACCTGGTAATAGATATAGAGTGTTATACAAGACTGCAGTGATACTTGAATACACATGCATGAGATTCATGCATGACAGAGATAGTAGGTAAACTGTGCATTAAAACATGGAATGCAGGTGTAAATAACCCCCAGTGGGTGGATCTATGTGTGATGTGTACAGACCATATTGGAGTGCTGGGTTGACTACCTGAACCATATACAGTTGCAGATTGTATATTTGCAGTCTACAGCTATTACAGTTTCATACTTGCCTGCAGCAGCATAACTATGATCAGGAATGAATAGAGCTGAAATGTAGTTGTTAACACAAGACAATCCTGAGATACACACTATATTACCTTGGGCATTCCTATTCTAGTGAACAAATATCATATTACATTATATCTTATAGTACAGCTCCACAGCTACAATTTAGCAAAACACTTCTTTATTACCTAACCTTCAGTCACTTTGTGGTAGTATTACCATTTTTACTTCACAGCAGTTGTACGACTCAATTTCATGACTGACAGTCCAAAATGTACACATATTGCTACATATTGCTATATTGTTACAATGACATGCATCTGGAGCATTTCTTCCCAGCCTCCACTGAAAATTTGCTTCATTCCAAGTTGGACTTTCCCAGTTAACAAATGTTAAATAAATAAATAAATAAATATTGCACAACATAGCTTATTGATGGACACTTCCTATAATGCAGGTGTTGGAATACGGTTGTAATTCCACAATTAATGCAGTAGTAACTTTATTTCCTTAACATTATGAATGCAGTTGAACTTTATTTCCTTAACATTATTCATGCAGTTGAACTTTATTTCCTTAACATTATTAAGGCAGTAGAAACAGTTTTGTCCTTAACATTATCAGACATCATGCTTTCATCTTTATTGAACTGTACCTGGCATTACTCAGTTATGTCAGCCCACATTCATTGCAGTACACTCAAAACTTACTGGCAGTTACTAATGTACTCTTTCTTGTTTATATGACTATAGATTACAAGATACATCTGTACTTACCACTCTCTCAGTGCAACCTGGTCAGATGCCCTGCATGGGCCTCCAGGTTGCAAGCTCTCTCCTTTGCAGCTGTGGGCAGAAAAACACACCATTATGCATACCTGTCTATCACACATCCAGATTACTTATTGGTAAAGCAATGCTAACAATACTTACAAACTTGTGGGACATCGTCATCCCGAGCATCTTGGATTCAAGTGGCCAAGAGACCCCCCCCCTTCCTAGGCTTCAAGTCATAAAAATAGTGATACACCTACTCACCTGTGCAGGGGATACTAGTTGCACTGGTGAGGTCACATGCCAGCTGGTCCCAGGCTTCCAATTTGTATTCCAACCCTGGTACTAGCTCTGCAATACACAGATCTCATGGTCTTTTAGTAGGAGTCCAACCATAACCCTGGACTCCAGAATGCCACATAGCTCTGCCCGGAAGTGCACAACCTCTCCAACTTCTGCCATAGCATCTGCTAAAGATCAAACTCAAGCAGATTCTGGGTGTATTCCCACCTGTTGTAGTTAAATAAGGCTGTTTTCTCACCCTTTGCTACCATCAGGCCATTTTTAAAAATGCAGTACTTCGTTTAATACCACGCAAACCCATTGAGCTCAGCCAAGCAGTGCTTAACTGGCAATGCTTAGCGGTGGTAAACCAGCTTAGCTGACCAATGCTTAAATGGGCATTGTTTAGCAGTACTTCACACCACTAAGCAATGTGAAAACTGGCTAGGCATTGCTAAAACATTACTTGTTTAAGCAGTACTTGGCTATGCTTAGCTATGCTTAGTGGAGCTTAGCTGGCCTCGGCATTGCAAGATTTCATTATACATTTTATATTGTGTAATTTCAAAATAAATGCTTCATAAAATGACTGTGCATACATACACTATTCCATCAGGGGTTGTAAAATACATCTCTTACATGTATTTGTAACATACAACCTTAATAACCTGTCTGTGAAATCATACAAAATTCAGTCAAAGCTTACTAGTACATCTCATAAATGTGTTTGCACAATAATATTAATAACTTGTCTGTGTAATCGCACAATTAGCTCATTCAGATTTAAAATATCTCTTGAATGTGTATTTACATAATCAACGGTCTCTGTATTTATACCCTGCACCTACTGCACATGAGGCTGTCATTCTCACCATTAGGCTATGTGGCTTTGTGAATTACTGTTATACTTTATATATATATATATATATATATATATATATATATATATATATATATATATATATATATATATATATATATATATATATATACATTTATATATCTTTCCACTACGTTTAATGCGCACTGCATCGCACTGCACAAACCTGCTCCACTATGCTTAAACTTGACTTTTCCATTTATAGCTGAATCAATCTGGTTTCTATTTTTAAATGTCTGGCGCATGACCATTGCTAAGCACCTTGCTGCACAAAATACACACACAAAAAAGGTATTTCAATTTTATTTTCAGTGCCATACACTGACTATTCAGCACTTTGACAGTGCAGGGGGTGTATTACACATCTCCGGACACTGTAACATACCCCCTATACTGATTCTATAACCCTGTTGCATGGATCTCCCTTACTAGCATACCTTTATTAATATGCAAGGTATGCTGCTGAAGGGTAGCCACAGACATGGCCGCGGTACCTTCTGTGTAGGACTTACACTCTTCTGACATGGCTTTTATTAAATCCCCCAGACTATTTTACATTTTGAGTATATCTAATATTTTTTGTTTTGCACAGTATATGTATATGACTGTGACAAATATTGATAATAATTTCACGTCTGTGTTGTGAATGCCATGGTGTGATGGGCTTCATATCCAGAGAGGGTGCTGTTTGTGTTAACATACTGTTATTTAAGTAGCATATGTTAATGTTGCAAGCCAACAACATGGAAGAAACACCAATCATATATATAGTAACTACTTGTTTCATTATGTTGTTCTTATTTAAATATTTTTTTCTATTAAATTTTTCTCTCTTCATTCTTTGCATATCATTTGGCATTGTATACTCTTGACTAGCAGTGGTCCCTAGCAGTGAATAAGAGTTCATTTCCTAAGTTAAAAAATGTCAGATTTAATTTGGAGTGCCATTAGTAGCGCAACTGAGACTAGTGCCAGTGCCCTTTTCATCAGCACTCTGAAGAATACTTTGTGGAGAAATTCCACTCGTCAGTTAAATTTCAATGTGGCCTAACATGTAAGTGAATTGAACTCAGATAAAAGTGTTACATAATGCAGGGTTCAAATCCAGCTTGCAGGTATTTTTATGGCATGACCGAATTCAGAATAAATATTGGTAAGAAATGTTGTTTTTGAAATGAACAGGCTAAAGTCTGTGATAAATGTTAAACATCTTACCCCCATAGTTCTTGGGAATTGATGGGGTGGGAGAATTGTTAAGGTGCTTACCTTAAAAACACAGCATGCAGGGTTTGATTCTCACATGGAGTAACTGGCTAGGCTTCAAATGGCCCAAAAAAGGCAGTTAGCCTAGTACTAACCTATGATGTTATTAAGGTTGCTGTTGTAAACTCACTTCTTCTAATACTTAATAAAAGTTTGTGCATTGATGTTGTCACATATGATATTTTCTAATGTGTGTTAACACAAAAACAGTTCCATACTGTTGCATACCGTCTGCTCAGAGGTGACATGTGCCTGACATACAAGGCCATGTCCAAACCGGAATTAATGGACATGCTCCACCTCAAAAAATCCAAATCCACCAAAACCACTGGAGCAAGCGACTTAAACCTTAGCACAGATATAAATAGGACATGCTGGAAGGATAGATTTATCACTCAGAGACTCCCTATGCTGTGGAATAAAATCCCTGTCCATGTGAGGTAGAGCACCTCGCTGGCTCTGTTCAAGAGAAATCTTGACCTGTGGATGGGAGATCGTAGGTTTACCCCGGGAATCATCTCTGTGTCACTGCTGGACAGAGGCACAACAAACTAATGGGCACAGTATTTTTTCATATAAAATTTGGGCTAGGCTTATAAATGCCTTAGGGCAGATAGCCTAGTATAAACCTATGAACCTATGGATAACGTATACATATGTGTTATATATGTTGGATAACTTATCTGCATCTCCTAAGTGTTCATTATGAGTAATTACTTACATTGTAAACATTTATGTCATGACCAATTGTATGTACTGTGGCAAGAATGATCTCCTGTCATTGTCTGTATTTTGCCTTGCAGAACAACTGGCAGTGCAGGAAACCCTGATGATGTGTGAGCCAAGCACTACCTGTGATGTGGCAAGCAGATGTTAAAAGGATGACTGTGTCATTCTAATGCTATAACTGCTGTGCTCTTTGCTACATATATGCATTAAAGGTCTCATGTTGCAATGCAATGCAATTTTGTCAGTGCCTTTTCCATTTGCTCTTCTCTTAGCAGTGCACATAAGGTTCATGGTCAAAGGAAAAATAATGAAAAATGTAATTTCTGTTACCTTCTGTTCTGCTGATATTGGCATGTTGCAGTCAGTACAGTCAGTACTTTGGAAAATACTCAGTGAAGAAAATGGACCTGATGGGTTACTTACCCTGTGGCCCAAGGTGGAAGTATAGTGATTTTAGAAAAAAAAGGCAGCAGGTATGGGGTTATTATCTAGTTTACAGGTACTATTTCAAAGTAGTGTGTGAATGTATAGTGTCACATATTTTGTGATATCATTCTTTTGATGTTTGAAACTCAGATATTCTCAGTATTGCTAACAACATGTGAGTTATTGTCTGTTCCCTTTCTCATTATCTGCCATTATCTAAAGACCAAATAATGTCCGCCAGGAATTAAAGGTCTGCTGTGGCAAGGAAATGTGAACAGGATGAATGTGATCATTGCCAGATATATACTTTGATTGTTTTAACTATTTTAATTTTCCTTTCAATTGTTTTCTGAGTTCTTGTATCTTTTATAACGACTTTTGCATTTGTGCCCCACTTGGCAGTGCACAAACATAGTTTAAGGCTGAAGAAAAAGAGTAAAACATTTGCTTTAGGCTGTCTTTTGTATCACAAATGAGTCTGGCACTGGTGTGCAACCATCAGCACCCAGTGAAAAAAATCCACTTGTCATGTAACTTTCACTGTGGCTGTAGGTGTAAGTTTAGTGAGTTTTGAGATGGAGGACAGGAGATACAGGATTCAAATCCAGTTTATACATAATTTTACATAGGAGATGAAAATGCCATTTGTCACAACATTTTGGTGAGGTTTAAGGAATTTAACATTAAATACAACTGACTGTTGTAACTTTGTTTATTGCAACAAACATATCACTACTACTTGCTATATAAGCCCAGTATAGTATGTGTACATTATATCAAACAAAATAATGAGCTTATTTAAATTAGAATACACTTGCATATTTTCATATAATTATTATGAGTTATCACATATAAGAAGTATGAGTTCATGATAGTATGTCTTGTGAAGTATGTATGTAACATAACCCACCATGCATTACTCAAGTCATGAAAATCCATGCATCGGAAATGTATTTACAAACACAAATATTCTTAAATTAGTATACCTTTAGTTACCATGTAAAAAAGTATTTTTTTTCCTGTGGCAGTTAAAGAGGAAAGATTAACATTTTTTCACACAAATTTAATTCCCAGGTGATACTATTCAATCTTACTAGTGTGTAAGTCCCAACAGCTCAGTATGTCACAAGTCATAACATTCTCCCTCTAACCAACAGTGATTATAACAAACACCATCAAGCATGTCAGTGTTTAATATTGGAACATGCATCAATAGGATGAGCATCACACATGGCCAAATCACAGTGCTATATTTCATACTTTCTGTGCTTACAGATTTATTCAGTGTCAATGTGTCAGGCAAGCCTTGTTGTCCTTTCAGTTGTGCAAATGCAGCTGGCTAGGCTGTGCATCTTTGCATACAAGCTATTACAAGTGAGAGCTGAACTGTGTGCCAGTTTAGAGACATATTTCTAGATAGACTTCTGTAAACATGCCTGGTGAAGGAAAGGTTGGTGTTCCATTTAGAGCACAAAGGTGGGGTATTGTGGAGTCCAAGATTTTTATGGCACTCCTTGTGAAGTGCTACAGCTGAAGGTTGCTGCAGGAGGATTATACTGGAATAGCTTGGCCAAGGCTGTCTCCAGTGCAACTGGCATCCACACTCTGGGAAGCAATGTCTTCAGCATTACAGTGACATGAAGAGCAAAAAGCTGAATCTCCTGAGCTAATGGGAGGATGAATTTAGGACTGGAAACACTCTTCAGTTGTGTAAGTATACTGACACCATCACCTGTCTATGATATCATTAATGCAGTATTGGTTATATATACACACAGGCACACACACACACACACACACACACACACACACACACACACACACACACACACACACACACGCACACACACACACACATACATATATCTATATCTATATTATACATATTTTGTTTTCTTTTCTCTAATGTACAACTGCAGAAGAGAGAGCAGAAAATCATGAGGTGACTCAGGAGAGACTAACTTGCTTCAGAGAGGAATGAGTAAGTATTCTTTAGGTCTGAATGCAAGGCAGAGAAGTATTTTCAGGCCATCGCTCTATATCATCTTGAGCAGACATACCATGATTATCAAACAATCATGACTGTTACAATAGCTCTTGGTGTTTGCATTAGACAGTGACTGCATCATCTTAATTTTATGTGGGTTCAGTTCTCAGAAACAGACATTAGACTTTTTTATAGGATATTATTTATAAGATATTAACTGCAATACTACATGACAGTAATAATTTTGTTTTCTAAATGCAACATCAATGCCTCCCTATCATATCTGGATGTGGAAAAGGTATACATATATATTTTTCATACTGATTTATCTAGGTAAATAAAAGACTGATGTGACATTCCATTGATGTAATTCTGTCTCTTTTTGTCTCCTTCCCACACTATCTCTCTCTCTCTCTTTTTTAAAATCATATATAGAGATTTTCTAATTCATTGCTGCTGAAAACAAAATGACTATCAGCAGAGGGAGCTATAGCTACCACTGTGGATCAACCCAGATACATCCACAGGTGGCTGTTGTGGCATCACCATAGGCAGCACAGATGCCTTACCTGTTCTACTGACATCAGTTATCTCTGCCCTGGCTTCTGGTGCAATGATACCCTCTGGGATCAGTACTAGTGGAGGTGGTATTTTGTCACCCATCAGGAGCTGATAGGGATGGTGTTGGGCATAATGGAGAGGGGTTTTAGTTTCTGACTTGGCAGGTTTGAAAAGGCCCTGTGTCATATTGTCACAATCATGCAATGCATGGCCCTGATACAGGCAAATGATACAGGAGACAGTGATGACAGTTGAGAATGTGGATTAGATTCTCACTGTTCTCAAGCTGGACGTGGATGCTTTCTCAATCTCCTCTACCTATACCCAGTCATGGTGTCCCCATCCTTTCGTGCCTCTCACCATACCTGTCTGTCTTGTATGTCTTGTATGTTTTTACCTGTTATGTTACCTTCCCCACCTACCTGACACTATCATTACTAAGCACATTTCCCAACATTCCTCTCTCTCTCTCTCTCTCTCTCTCTCTCTCTCTCTCTCAAAAAAATAAATAAATAAATAAAAAATAAGCACCATACATATTTCTCCACTTTATCTATGTGTCTTCTTGACGCAATTGATTTGCTCCCATTGGTTATACAACATTATTCTGTTGTTGTCACCCACTTCTGATGTGGTGACTGTCCAACATCATGAAATCCTATGTACAATTCTACATTTATGATGTGAAGACGTGTATAGCTATGGTGATCTCCCACCACCATAGTGCAAATTCTGGTATTTTTTCACCTGTGTCTTACCATCTGCTTGCCCCCTATTTTTATCAATCTCCTATTAACCCCCTTTTCACATATTTAATATTGCCAGAAACAGAATCACACACATCACACACAGCCTTCATTTTTGTACTCAGCATTTGTATGAAACTTGGCATTGTGCACTAATGCGGACTGAGGGTGAATGGTGTTGCATGTCCTTTAGCAAAAACTGGTGAGTTTTTGCCATCACCAGCACTAGTCCAGTTTTGTTTGCGCAAATGCACTTAAATTTGATGTGCTATCGCTATGTACAATAAAGGTGGGGTAAATGCACTACTTTAAAACAGTTATTATAACAGTTGTTAGGCTGCTGGATTTAATGAACTAGAAGTTCTATCTTATGTATTATAATTTCTGTCTGTAAACTGATGATTTTACATAGTATTGTGGGTTCCATTACAGCTGTATGTCAAATTATTATTTCATGACATTTTAGATTCCTACCATATGTTTAACTACAAATCCATCCATCCATCCATGGGGTCGGGGTGTCACTTCGACAGTGACAATCATCTCGAGCCAAGTTTTAGACTGCCAGGTGGCTAGCCCTGCCATGGATATAACTACAAATGACTGTATTTATCTCCACATACAACAAACATAGCATTTGAACAGTGCAGCAAGAAAGTATTTGCATAAACATTCCAGCCCCAACAAGGAGACTTAGTAAACCGCCCTTATCCTGATTATGGCTTAATCTTGTTTCTACTCTCCTACAGCATATTTATCCCTATAGCAAACACTTTATTGCAAAGAGCATGACAGAGTAAAAATGAGGAAATAGCTAATTGGACCACACTTTGCCAAAACTTTTTTCGTAGAGACTAAAGGAGCGAACATTCAATAAAGCAAATGTTCACATCAGTGAAAAATTCCACAGGGAAAGAAAGCAGTTGGCAAATGTTAGGAAACTGCCCTTTTCCCCACTGTAGTGCAATCTCGGAGTTGGTATATAGTTGGGGGAGGCACAGCCTTCCACCCTGGTGGTTTTGACATACTGCGGTGTGTGCTGTTCGTAAGTTGGCTAAGTGCTTCCTTTTGCTGTGGTATTTTTCACTGATTTGAACGTTCACTTTATCGAACCTTCACTCTTTTCATCTCTATGAAAAGAGTTTTGGTGAAGTATGGTTCGATTATGTGACATAGACCCATATAGTTATATTGATGTATATGTCGTCTATCTATATATATAGGTGCGCACAGTTAAATAAAATACTCAAATATTAATATTGAAAAATACGAACACAAATCATAGACTGCTCATGTAGATATGCTACTATGCATGGGCCAATCAGCAATAATGGAGCATGAAAAACTGCAAGTGAACAATGTAATAATCCATAATTTCATGCAGGAGGGGAAGCCACCCTCTATACAGCGCGCGCGCGCGCATGTGTGTGTGTGTGTGTGTGTGTGTGTGTGTGTGTGTGTGTGTGTGTGTATATCTGTGTGTGTGTGTGTGTGTGTGTGTGTGTGTGTGTGTGTGTGTGTGTGTGTGTGTGTGTATATCTGTGTGTGTGTGTGTGTGTGTGTGTGTGTGTGTGTGTGTGTGTGTGTGTGTGTGTATGTGTGTATATCTGTGTGTGTGTGTGTGTGTGTGTGTGTGTGTGTGTGTGTGTGTGTGTGTGTGTGTGTGTGTGTGTGTTTAAGTATATATACATATATAGATAGAGAGATAGATATTAGAAACATACGTATATCAATTTTTATATCAAATCATACCTCAACATTTACAGAAAAACATGAGCAAATAAAATAAATACTTCCAACTAATATATCAGGTAACACTTATATTTCTAAAGGAAAGTTACTTCAAATCAATAGCAAATGCCACACACAGTTTTTACAATAGACAAAATTCAGACAGTGTAAGAATATAAGAAAAATAGTTGAAAAAATCATGTTTGTGTTTCCTTCTTTCTCAATTAAACCCACAACTTATTTATTTATTTATTTTTTTTATGAACAGGTCATGTAAAAAGATAAAGGGTGGCAGAATATTACTTATCAGAAAGTAGCCCAAACATCTAATGACCAAAATAGCCAGAAAAAATCTCTTAACTACCTTGAATGCATTTGATATTAACCAAGTAAAGGAATATATAACTGTGGTATACATCATCTCCCTGAAGACCCCTCATACAGCAAAAGAGTTCAGATTAAATACTTACATACTAGCAAAATAAATCTCTAGAGATTTAATCATTAACTTACTCAACCCAAAATGCATCTCATTACTTAAAAACTTCAGACAGCATGTTATATTCAGTCTTATCATCCCCAACAGCTGGTTCTACCCCTAAAAGAAATTGTCTTCCTGTGTTATTAATCATCGGTATTCCTCAAAAATATGTAATGTTTACTGCATACCTAATTCCCATAGTGACTTACCTCCCCATCCATTTTGGCGATAAAACACTAAATTTCACAAACTGGACTTTCACCACCAAAGTGCATTCACTTGTTAAATAAGATCTATTACCTTCTCAACTAAACAAGATAGACTGGATCCCTACCTACCAAACAGACCATCCCACTGTTGCCTTACAGTTGTTTAACTCAGTTGTTATTCAAATAACCAGGTACTCACCATATTTCAAAGAAGATTATAAAGGAACTTGTCTTAGGATAACCAAAGAAATAAAGAAGCTACTGAAACAACTTAACAGATATTGGAAACTATGGAAGACCTCCCAAACTGATATTAACAGATCTTCATATCTGAAGATCAGTAACCCATTTCTCATCTATTTTAGTAGCACATTTACTGTAGTTTTCAAAATAGCTTGTATGTTTTCTCATAAAATAAATGGATTAACATAAATGTACATATTGCGATGGCATCACTACACATAATGTGATCTCAATATTGCTGATGTCATATAGTATCACATGAAATTATATCAAATTAAGGTATCCTGTCCTTGGAATGAGATAGTGAGGAAAGTGCTGGATATCTTAAGAAGAAGACAAAGCAATGAAAGTACCATTAACAAGCTGGTAATGTCGCAGGATGTTCTATGAAAATGTGCCAGGCTGGAGTGCAACACTGTCTCTTTTACTTCAATATTTTGCCTGTGCTTTCACTATAAACGCTTTTCTGAAATACACAAAGAAGGAAATGTTTATCATGTTTTTTTTTCTGCCTCAGTGCATATATTATTTTTGAAGAACTTCTGGTAAGGTACTATCAGCAGATGTGATGTTTGAATTTTATAATGAATTGTCTATGTGATATATTTCCTGTTTTATTTTATTTTTTTTTTCTTATGTTCTGTGGCCTTATCTGACTTCTGCCTCTGTTCTGCCTGGCTAGTTTGTCTCTTAGTCTGTGCAGTATCTCTCCACATTATTTCCAGAACTCAGATCTCATTCGAGAAGGGATATAACAAACCGTATCCTAATATCCAAATAATACTAGGCTTCTGATTTGTTCTTTAGTGTGATACATTATATTGTACATTTTGATGTGGTTATTTTATATATAATGATTTTAAATGACTAGCACAGTTTTGGGGTGTGCTGCTCATGTTTAGAAAATGAACCGCCTTATTCATCTTTGACCTGAAGAAATACTGCTTCAGCTTCCATAACTTTACTGCAACTAGCTGTATGCAGAATGTAGGTAATACACCTGCTTAAGTTTGAAACAAACTACAAGACTCTCATAATATTTTAATCAGGTACAACATTTTGCAGTTGGGGTTAAGAAAGGGCTGTGTCCCCTGAACATCAAATATGGGAATGTTACTCCAACCCACAAAGCTATGTTTTCTAAAAAACAATCCAAATTTGTGCAAACTCTGCTCCGACCTACACACACACATACACACACACACACACACACACACACACACACACACACACACACACACACACACACACACACACACTCACACACATATGATGGACATTTTTTGTATAATGTGTTTATTAAATTGTATGAACTTAGATTTCCATTAGCATAATCATATCTCATGAGTTGTGAAATAACACTACTTCTGCTCATAATTTACAAAGTGTTTACATAATAATACAGTGCATGACAGTTTTTATTTATCATCTTCCTTTTGCTAATACCAAAGTTTTGAAATGCTTAAATGAAACCTAGCTGCTGATTTTTTTCATTTTTGCAGTCTGCTGAAATTGGAAATGATAACTTTTAATTTATTAACACTGCTTTGCCAAGGATAGTCTGCACTTTCCCCTCTGGAATTTCAAGCATTGACCAAAACCTTGTCCAGCCCCATATTGTCTTTTGTAGGCATTAGCAACCTGATAAATGTAGCAATGTAGCTAAACCAAGCCAGGAAAATCTGAAGGTGCTACTGTTCAATGCCAGGAGTCTAAACCAGCAAGTTCAGTCTCTGCAAGCTCTCCTCACACTGAAAAATCTAGTTGCCCGTAAAGTTACTGAAACATATTTTAAATCCATTACCCCAGTAATGCAGGGCTACAATGCCTTCCACACATTTAGTCCAACTACTGCTCAGGATGGGTTAGAATGTAGGGGTGTTTCCATTTACATTAAAAACAAACAGACTTCAAAATGGTCCATCATTGTCATGTGTTTGACAGTTTACATGTCCAAATTAGCACTGCAGACTTCCTACCACCATGTGACTCCTTGGCAAAATTTCTAGCCCTTGGAAAACCGGAGAACACCACTAGCTATGCAGAATTCATCACAGAATCTCTGTATAATCATATCAACAACTGCACAGAGACAGTCATTCCTACCCAAATTAGATCAATTCAAGTAACAAGCCACTCTGGTGGAATCTCAAAATCAATAGGTTGTATAACAAAAGGAAGAAATTCTTGGCAAAAATTAGGAGGTGCAATACCCATCAAGGAAAAAAAAATCCCTCATCAACTTAAACAAACAACTCAGAGGGCTACCAAAGCCAGACCTGAGGTAAAATTAGTCTCCCAGGCCAAGGACAGTCACAAATCTTTCTTCAGATATGTCCATAACATCAAATGTAATACCCAGCAATGCACTGACTTTTTGGGTTCTGTCTGTAAGCCAGCTGGCTCCCCAGCTTGTAATGTAGGGGGGCTATATCTAGTTTAGGGAGGTCAGAAGATGCAGATAACCTCCTGCTTAACAAATTTATCTCCCTTCTTACTCCTATCTCCATGGTAGATGCTCCTCAGGAAATATCAACATCCATATGTCTCCCAACTGTCATTAGAGAACAGGTCCACTAGGCTGTATAAATGCCAGGAACACTGCATCAATGGGTCCTGATAGTATACCAGGATTCTTACTTAATAGCATAAAACATGAACTATCAGAACCACTAAAATCACTATGTAACCACAACCTACAAACAGGCTTCAGGCCAAACAAATGGAGGACTGCAACAGCTAACCTCTGCACAGGACTGGGCCATCCACAGACCCAAGAAATTATCAGCTCATAAACCTGAGTAGCCCGATATGTAAAGCTATGGACAGAATAATCATGGATATCTTAAATTATGAGATAGGTAACTTACAAATATTGGACTCAAATCTGTTTTGGCTTGGCAACTGCAGGTCTTGACTAATCAACCTGATGAGCTTCTTCTAGAAGGTCACCCAAGCAATGGATGAGGTCAAAATGGTGCATACTCCCTACCTCAACCTAGATAAGGCAGTTGACACAATACTCCATTTTAGCATTGTAGAAAACCTCACTAAACTAGGTAAAAACTGCTACATCAACCACTGGGTAGCAAACTGGCTTACAAGCAAGACCTAAGAAGTTAGACTAGGGGAGTCTACCTCCACAAAAAGGCTGGTTTTGATGGAGTGCCTCAGGGCTCAGTGCTGGGGCTGCTACTGTATGGTATCTGCTTCACTGAGCTAAAAACTAACATCAAGAGCATCTGGCTGACCAAGCCTGCAGATGACTGCAAACTGAGTGCAGTCATTGAATTGAAGACTCAGATATCCTTCACGAACATCTGACACAGACCAATAACTGGTCTTCGAGTCGTGGTCTAAAACTCAATTCCAAAAAGTGCAACATAGCATCTTTAGGAAAGACGGCCACTCCAGCAAACTACTATATTAACAATACACCCTATGAGCAGACGCTGTAGTGAGGGATTTAGGAAGCACATCCAGACAGTGATTTGACATTTGGCCATCATCTGTCTGCTTTTCTGAGGAAACTGTTCTATACTGCATGACTTATAAGCAGGTGTATGGCATCCAAATCTAAACATGTCATTGTTACACTATACTCTATCTCATAAGACCAGTCATTGAGTTCAATGTCCCCTGTGGTATGTACCTGGGCAAGCTTACTCAACAACCTGAGCATCCCCAGAAATTCCTCACAAAAACAATACATGATGTGGAAAACATGTCTTCTGTAGACAGCCTCAAAGCCCAGTCCTTATATGGCTCCTACAGGCTGCTGAGAGGCAACCAATGCCTAGCATACAAGCATTCTTTGATCCAGGCTTAATGGACCGGTTCCACATCTGAAAACAAATATAATTAGGAACACCTGATCCAAGGACCTAAACCTTGCCTGCAACATAAATAGGACATGCTGAAGAGTCAGATATGTGTCTCGAAGGCACCCCTTGTTTGGAACAGGATTCCTATCCATGTAAATAAGAGTTCATTCCCGCACTTATTCAAGTGAAACTTGTTCAGTGGATGGGAACCATAAATATACCATTGGTCTGTCACCTATGTCTCTATTAGAGAGGGGAAGCTTGTAAATGCATGGCCACCTATCGGCAATAATTTATAACCCTACAAAACCACTGGGAACCAATACTTATCAAATTTGACTGGGAAGCATGGCTAGCCTTAAAAAGGCTCAATGGACTGATAGCATACTATGATACGATTATACTATGCATATATAGCAGCCTGCAAAATCCAGCCAGATCCTCAAATGATAGCAGGTAAAATGGCAAACTAGACTACAATTGAAAAAAGACTACTTATGCCAAATTAAAATCAGAAGCGTTTTCACCTATTTTCATCTCAGTGACACCCCACACACACACTCTCACGCACACGCATACTCTCATGTAAACACACACATGAACAGAATTATGATCTCTAGAAACCCTACTAAATATTATCAGATCTGAGGAAGCAGTCAATCCATGTCATCCCAGTGAGTAACAGTAGTTGAGATTCAGCTTAAACTTGAAAACATAGGATCATAGCCTAGCCACTTCATCCCAATGTAATACAATAAAAACGCTAGTCATGGATATTCAGAGTGACTACCCCCAAACATGTGCAGAAACACATATACACACACACACACACACACACACACACACACACACACACACACACACACACACACACACACACACACACACACACACACACACACACACACACACACACACACACACACACACACACACACACTCAAACACACACACACTAACACCACACCACTAATGCAGGAGGCATCACCACCAGTAGCACCTTACTTAATATAATCAGTTTTATGGATTCCTATTCTTTAGGAAAAGTAGATTTCTCCCACAGTAACTTTATTATGATAGGCTATAGTCTTACATTTATTGACATTTTCTGTTGTGGAGTCTGCAGCAAAATTTCTATCACCTGCTGCTGTACTTCGGGGTAGTGGAATATAATTTCATTCGCAGCACTGTTAACTCATTCATTCTAATGGTTCTCAGGAAGTTTGCACTGTAACTTCCAATGGGGGGAGCCTAAGTCTTTTGACAGAACCAAATTATGTTCTCACATTTCCAACAAGTGTTCATATCTCCGGAACCATAGGGGTAAAGAAAGATGTATAAATGGCAAACTCTTCAGCACAAACAATTTTTGCAGTGGCAGTATTCTTTAGGTTCTAGGTCTTAAAAAGAATTTTATAAGTCACAGTAAAAACAGTACCTATGGAAAATCACAGCAGGAAGACCAGGTCAACATTAAAAACAGTACCTATTACAATTGTAATATTTTGTAAACAACTTACAATATCTCAGCAACGGCACAAGATATACACATACTGTCAGCAGTATTTTATTCATCTACCTGAGGGCTTTCATATGAGGTGAAAGAGTTCTGTCTGTGTTACTTGGTTATTGAGATATTTAGAAAAAAGTGGAAATTGTGTTTATATATATATATATATATATATATATATATATATATATATATATATATATTGTGTTGCATATATATATATATATATATATATATGTGTGTGTGTGTGTGTGTGTGTGTGTGTGTGTGTGTGTGTGTGTAAATTAATATAATAAAAATAACAGTTATCTATTTACCTAAACTAGACAGAGGTCAAATATTAATGCAGTTGAGTGTGCCATTGTGTAAGCTTTAAGATTAAATCATTTAAAAATTTGTAAACAGCATGTGTTTGGAATTATTGATGCAAATACGAACAAGCAATATTTGATGCCTAGAGGCATCAGTGGAAGTTAACTGGAGGCATCACTCGGGTGTAGTGAGTTAATTAGTACATGGCTGTTGCATTACATGCTATGGTGCCCTGTAAGGGAGGGTAACCTCTTTCAGTTATATATTATACTGTGTGAGTCCTGTAAGTAGTATAGTCTGTCTGTTGAGAGTAGAAAGTCATGGTTGTAACAAGATGCATGTTCAAAGAGTACATGGTGGCAGCATGTTTGCCTCTGCATCCAATGGGCAGTGCAAATGACATGAGCTGTTCCGTGTGTGTGTGTGTGTGTGTGTGTGTGTGTGTGTGTGTGTGTGTGTGTGTGTGTGTGTGTGTGTGTGTGTGTGTGTGTGTGTGTTTGTGCCCAAGTTTTCCTTCCCAAAGTAATAGCCAACCCCCCTCCCCAATTCAGGTGAATGCAATTCACCTGAGTCAGGAGGGTCCTGTAAATGCAATTCTAAGAACAGTACCATATATAACACTTCCATATGCTCATTAGTCATATATGGCGGCAATCCCTCATAATTTTTACAGTGAAACCATACTTTTGCCACAATGCATGGTTTCATGTGTTGTTGGATAGTTATATGTTGTGCATGATCTGGAAACAAGTTACATGCTTATTTATTTGCAGTTGCAGGTTGTCATGTCCAGAAGTGATTGCTGCAGACCCTAAACAAACATTGTCAACAGATGCTCTGACATGACAGATCTGCTTTGAACTTTTGAATGTATGCCTGACAGAACCTTATAGAGGACATCAACACTGTAACTAATTAAAATCAGACATTTGAGCAGGTGTGAAGAAGCATCAGTGAAACAGAATTCCTAGATACATAGCAAGCAACCCAACTGGGACTGGAGAAGAAGGCCACAGATGGAAGTCTACTAACAGATTCACCACTGACAGACGTGGATGAGTTCCATGCAGCTCTGTCTGGGGGTGTAGATAGTTCAGAAATAAAAAGTAGAGTGCTGAGCCTCAGTGTTAAACTACACATGGCACCACAAATGTTCATGCTCTAGGTGGGATTGTCTGAATATTACACGCTATCCAAAGTACAGTTCCAATTCAAGGTAATAAAATTAAGAAGCCTAGAATTTTTGCTTTTACAAGATCATTGAGCCTGCAGTACAAAGCTCTCTGTTTAAGGTATGCTAAACTTAATATTTCCATTATATTTTGTTTACTATGAGCAGCGTCACACTGCTATGGGTGGTGCTGAAAGTTTCATCACTATATTGGGAAATGCTTTAGTGTTTTTGCCAGTGCTTTTTTTGTCTGCTTTCTCCACCATAAATATGTCAGGGAGCTGTCTGGGCTCAATGACAATGTTAGCCAAGGCTCAGCACAATCATGGGTCATGGTTTCAGAGGTAGACTAGGGTAGAGTGATGACTACATTTACATCCATATCACTGACACAGCACCTGCACCCATCCAGCCATCCCATGGACCAAGGCTACCACACAAGGACAGGAAGAGACTAACAACTCAGCTCAAGAATTGGTCTCATCTTCAGCAGCAGAGTCATGCTTGGTTGCTGCCAGTTCCATTGAGTGTGAAGATGATCTCAAGGACCAGCAAGCTATGAGCATCACCCTACTCCTTAGGTAAGTGTCTCCATGGCTAGTACTCAGCATTTTTGTACAAGGCAGGCCAAGAACAATATAGCCATAGCAAAGCTAATCAGGGTAGTATGTAATATGTATGAATCTCTGCTGGAATGACTGGGACATATGTGAATCCTTAATGACAAACAGTGTACAGATTCTGTACCCTGCAGGTTTCCAAGAATGGCCAGCCATTATGCCCTCTGATCTTCAGATGGCTGTTCCATCTCACTTTAATGGTAAGGGAAGGGCACAGTCTTGGGCCTGTACTGCCACCACCTCCACATCACATTGCAGTGCTGAGAGCACCACAGGACATCATGTATGTAAAAGCAGATGGTCTGTTTGTGCAGAGACTGCCAATTGTATGTACTGTTGTTCCCATTCATGGAACACTCCATTCTCTATGCATGCTGAGGATAAAGCCTGAGACTTTACAAGGAAAGGGCATCCTTGTAGATGGTAGCATGAAAGTTTAATTCATACATCTCATGTCAGTACCCAGAGCTGCCTTCCACTCCCCAGCACACTGTTACATTATCTGTTGGAGTTGTGACCATACCCCCATTTACACAGACATCTGTTCCCACACCTCTGCCTATTGACAACAGAAGACAATGAAGACACTACACACTTCTTGCCAGTCTCACTGGCTCCCTACAGATACCCAACTATGCCTCCTTCTCACACACACACACACACACACACACACACACACACACACACACACACACACACACACACACACACACACACACACACACACACACACACACACACACAAATATCTACACTCCAAACTAGTTTAAACTCTCTGCTCACTTAATGCCTTTTCTTTAAACTGTGAACAGAATGTGACAGATTTTTGAAGAAAGTTGACATTTAATATCATGCTGAATTGAATGCTTTGTCAGACATTTTACTTATCAACAGCACTGCTGTGTAACTACATTCTAACCATGGCTTCCTTCCTTTCTTTTTTTGTATGCAGCTCCCCTATAACATACTGACTTAGAAGGCACTGAGGAATGACAACATTGAAAAATAATGGCTGAAATACCAAAAGGGTGAAAATTCAAACAATAAACATTTTTTTGCAATGTATCAAGCCTCTCTCTCCCGTGAAGTTATATATACCAAGTCCACATTCTCACAGGCATGAAGAAGGAAGACATGTCTCAAAATGAATAAATTACTGCCAGTGCACACAAGGAAACTACAACAGTGATTTTCTATAGAAAATGGCCATCAGCACTGGATTTCTTGGCTTCTTGTGGCTTAGGACTTAATGCTTGGGGAATTTGATCTTGGCCTCCTTCAGATATAACTTAATGTGCAGACATTCTTACACTCAGTTTGAAAGGAAAAATGACATTGACTCAAAACAACATTTCTGTTTATATTTTTGATCCTTGGAACCCATTAGAGAACATCTGGGATGTTACATGCCAGCATGCTAAATAATTTAATTTACAGGGCTAAGTTGGTATGGCTGGTAAGTCACTCTGTTAAGTGGTGGGCTGGAAATGATGTACAAACATAGTCAGTAAATTTGTCTCTAGAATTCAGTGCACACTTGATGAAAATTCTGATGATTTACTTATAGAAGAATACATGAAATCAACTATTTGCAGCAATAATCGATCTTCCATCCTAGATATAGCTGTTAGTGAAAGAATAATAAAAAGTCATACCATAGCTTTGTAGTTATGAATAATATCTTGGAGAAGATTAAAAGCTTGGATGACCAACTAAGAAAAATGAAAGTAAAATGATGTATTATTTTAAATGACATCAGTGTGAACAATGAGAAAAGGTTTCACTTATAATTTTGTTATGCAGATTGTGAACATACATCATTACTAAATTATCTAGGTGACCCTTTAGAAGTTGATATGTACTATAGTACTGTAAAAAGAGTCCATCACTTGTTAAGTATGGAGCTATTTAAGGTAAGTCTTACAGCTTTGTCTGGGAACATGGCGACTACATTTCCTGCATTGGTCAGAATATTTTTGCTATAGACTTGCTTGGGACATCAAGTAACTATGGTTGTAAGACGTAGTATTATACTGATTCAGTTGCTCGCCTGGTTAAATAAACTACCTCGGTCATGTCGGGAACTATACTCTTTTAACATAGACTGAGGGTACTGGTGCAGAGGTAAGGAATGATTCTAGCTAAATCTATGGCCTGTATATTCTCCTAAGCACCTCATGGGAATGCAAGCTGTGTTTTTTGGGAGAAGAAGCAGTGTAGAATGATGTAATAAGCAAACAAGCTGAAAGATGCCAAAGTCATTCTAACCAATGCTAATTAATATTGATGCTGTGCCGTAGTTGTTCATAGGTTCATAGGTTCATACTAGGCTATCTGCCCTAGGGCATTTGTAAGCCTAGCCAGAGTGTGTTTGGCTTTCGCCACCCATTTTAAATTAATTTTGCTATGCCTTTTTTTGAGGTTAGTATACTGTGCCTCTGTCTAACAGTGACACAGAAGTGATAGCCGGGGTAAACCTACGATCTCCCATCCACTCATCAAGATTCCTCTTGAAGAGAGTCAATGTGGGACTCTGCCTAACCTGGACTGGGATTTTATTCCAGAGTGAAGGGAGCCTCTGGGTTATGAATCTGTCCCTCCAGCATGTCCTATTTATTTCAGTGCTGAGGTTCAAGTCTCTCGAGTGCATAGCTCGATGGGATTTGGATTTTCTGAGGTGCAGCATGTCCATTAATTCCGGGTTGGACATGGCTTTATACATCAGGCACAGATCACCTCTGAGCAGGCGGTATGCCACTGAGTAGAGCTGGAGTTTCTTTAACCAGGCAGCATATGTCATCTGTTTGAGCCCTTTGATCCTCTTGGTGAGGTACTTTTGGGGTCTTTCCAGTTGCTGCAGGTGTCTGGTAAGGTACATCCCAAAAGCGGCACTGTACTCAATTATGGGCCTGATGAGGGATGAGTAAAGAGGTACGATGACCTCCCCTGATCTAGATGTGAATCCCTTCATGATTAGGTGGGCTATATGAAATGTTTTTCTAACCACTTTGGCCATGTGGTTGTCAAATGAGAGATTGCTATCAACTTGGGTCCCCAGGTCCCTAATGACTTCTTCTGTACTTAATGGATTACCACCTATGTGGTAATTTGTGGGCACTTTGTTTTTGCCAAAGGGATGACTATACACTTTTGGCGTTTAGCTTGAGGCCATGGCTCTGGCATCAGTTGTCTGTTTCTATGAGGCCCTTTTGGAGGATGCTTGTGTTGGCTGGAGAGTTGATTATGGTGCCCAGTTTGCAGTCATTTGCGAACTTGGTCAGCCACAGTCCTTCCGTGTTGGCCTGTACCACCGAGAAATATATACCGAACAAGAGAGGTCCCAGGACTGAGCCTTGTGGGACACCACTTGTAACTGGTTTGGAGTCTGACATGGCTACAGCAATTCTAACCATGTGGGTTCTGTCCTTGAGCCAGTTTGCAACCCATCTAGTGACATAGGGGTTTATATTTAAGCTGGTGAGCTTATCTATAATGCCCGAGTGGGGTATTGTATTGAAGGCTTTTGCGAGGTCCAGGTAGGCTGTGTGGACCACCTTCCCCTCGTCAATGGCCTTGGTGACTGTTTCAAAGAAATCAACCAGGTTTAAGAGGCAGGATCTGCCCTTAACAAAGCCAAAATGGGTAGGATCCAGTGTCTGTAGGTCCCCAATATCTTTATTTATGAGGTCCATGATGATCCTTTCCATAGCTTTGCAGAGCAAGCTAGTCAGGCTTATGGGGCGATAGTTTCAAGGATCCGTTGAGGCACCACCTTTGTGGAGAGGGACCACTGTTGCTGTACGCCACTCTTTGGGTACATATCCTGTAGTAAGGCTAAGATTGAACAGTAGTTTTATGTTTGGGTTTAGCTCTTCTTGGAGTTCATGTAAGACACAGCCTGGGACACCATCTGTTCCCACTGATGCTGTGTTTTTTGCTTTGGAGAGGGTGGCTCTTACCTGAGCATCTGAGATGTCAGGGGGGCAGCACTCTGTTGGGATAGATATTTGCCCTTTTGGTGGGGAGAGGGGGGAGAAGTTTGCACTGAACCTGTCAGCTAAGATGTTGGCAATGTCTGTGGGCTCTGTGTATTTTTTGTCATTTTGGACTAATTCTGAGCATATCTGGGAATTCCCACCAAGGTTCCTAACATAACTAAAGAAAGCCTTGTGATTATCCTTAGTGTCCTGTGCAATTTTTCTCTCGAAGCTGGCCTTAGACTATTTTATGAGTGCCCGTAGTTTTTTGCTAATACTGATCAGAGATGCCTTCCCTTTTTGGGATTTTGCTCTATCATGTAGTAGCTTCCTCCTTCTATTGTATAGTTTGTTTATGGCTGGGGTCCACCAGACAGGACGTCTGCCTTTGGAGGATTGGGTCTTGGTTTTATTTGGGATTGCATGATCCATGCATTCCTGAAGGTGTTCATAGAATGCGTTTATAAAGGATTCTGCGGTCTGGGCCATATTTTCCACTGGCCCAGGGGCTTTGAAGGATTTCGCCTCAGTTTTGAGCCGTGTGAAATTTGCTTTAGAGAAGTTTTTCACTGTGGTTTTCTGGGCAGGGTGGGGTCGGGATGTGAATATCCAGTGAGATTAGTTTATGGTCTGATCTTACCAGTGAGGGATACACTTCTGGTCTGGAGCATAGTGTCCCCATGTTGGTGATGATCAGGTCCAGTATGTTTTCCCCTCTTGTGGGAGTGTTAACAAGTTGTTCCATAGCATTTGAGTTTATAAATTCTAGGAACCTTTGAGCTAGGGTGTTGGAGCTAGAGTAATGCTCCCAGTCTATGTTTGGGTAGTTGAAGTCACCCAATATAATGGTGTTTGGAGAGACCTTCATATTTTCCAGTATTCTCAGGAAGGCCAAGTGGGGTTCCTGTGTTTGGGAGGGTGGTCTGTAGCAGGCTATAAACTAGAAGGCAGTTTTACCCACAGTTAGTTGCACATGGATAGTTTCTGATGCTTCGTGCTGTGCCACCAACCTGGAGGTGTGGGTATCTTTGACGAATATTGATACTCCCCCTCCTTTTGTGGTTCGGTCCATGTTTTGGGGCCGAAAAGCATGGTATGAGGTATAACCTGGTAGTGCTGGGGTGCTTTCGGGAGCCTTGAACCAGGTTTCTGTTTCTGCACAGATATCGATGTTCTCCATGCTAAGGAGAGTTTTGAGTGCATGCATCTTGAGGTTTAGACTTCTGGCGTTGAGTAGCATTACTCTTAGTTTCTTATCCCTTGTGATACCTATGGAGGTGGGTTTGTCTTTTGAGCCTTGCCTAAAAAGGCACTATGGGGTAGCAAGAGCCTTTGCCAATATCCGAAAGCCCAGGGGTGACAGGTGCAAGCCGTCCCTAGCGAAGCATCGTGGCTTGTCGAGCATGTCATCCCAGGCTGACAGGCATTGGATCCCCTTTGAATGACACCAACACTTAAGCCAATTGTTGAAATTGATCATCTTGTCTTCATATTGTGGCATCATTCTTGGTGAGGGTAAGATGCTACTCAAGGTCAGGGTCATACTGGCCTGGGCAACATGCTCAGAGAACTCCTCTATGTCTCTTTTCATGTAGTCCAGGGAGGTACATCTCGGGTCATTCACACCAGCATGGACAATGACTGAGTCATATTTGTACTTGCCTTGGAGTGACCTGAGTGCTTGTGTTATGTGGTGGATCCTAGCGCCCGACAGGCAGCTCACCGTGACCTTCTCCTTGTTCAGCCTGGTGAGCAGGACGTCAGTGTGCCTGATGATAGAGTCACCTATTACAAGTGTATCAGGTGTGTTGTTTAGCCTTAAGGGCTGTGACTGTTCGGCACACTGGCTTTGTGAGCTATGTGTTGCACGTGTTTTGTTTTGGGGTAGCAGTTGCTTGGATGTCTGCTTTGGAGGTCTCTGCTGCTTAGGCAGATTTTTATTTAGAGCCTCCGAGTATGTTTTTGTGTGTTTATGTATTTGGTTTATTGTCGTGGTAGGTCTATGTGAGACTGGAATTGTAGTGAGTGTGGTTTCCTTCTCCTCCTGACTGGTTACGCCAGTACTGAGTTGAGAGAGCTTAGCCTCCAGTTTGGCTATATGGTTGCATCTCTCACATGTGTTGGAATTTGTTGGGAGGAGGAGAGGGTTGTCTGTGTACATGAGGCAGTTGTAACATTGCCTCAAGATTCCCAGATTCACCAGCTGGACTGGAGAGGAGATTGACAACTGACCTTTGGACATGCTAGAATAGTATTGGGAATTCCTTTATAATTGAAAAAAAGGCCAATGGGGAACAAGGTACTCAAGGGGAGTTTGTGAGGGTGTAGTGCTTTTAATTTTTAGAGCTGACTTATATAATTGCTTTAGTGAGCAAGTGCCAAGTAACTTAAATGCAATGTGTTACAGGTAGCTTAAATGCAAAATGACAAACAGTAACTTTCTTTCAAGTGAAACAAGGAAATAAGTACAGTAAGCAATGCAGATATCACTAGGGATCCACAGAAGTGCTAAAAGGCCATGTTTTAGGTGGAATTATCATTTCAGGGAAATAAACAAACAACAAGCATACAAATAAAGCTAGATTCAGCAGGCCTGGATCTAGTCTATGCTACAGCAAACAAGGTGTACCAATTTCAGTAAGAAACAGTTAGAATATGCAGGCACTATAAGCCTTTAACCAGAAATTCCCTGCTCAGAAGGGCAGAGTCCAGCCTCTCCTCCCACAAGAGTGCAGACCGCCCAAGTGCTTAAACCAGAACTAATACACCCAAGTGCTTAATCAAAGACTTAGAAATGATAGCTACACTTTAATCAAGTTACTACCAGCAGTAATAAATACAACTGAATACTTTAAGAAGAATGCCTGGATTAGTGCTCAAGTTAACAAAACAAAGCTATTCAGCAGGCCCTGTTTCTATCTATGCTACAACAAACAACAAGGTGTACCAATCAGTAGTAGCAGCAGTTCAAGCAGCAGGCAACTATAAGCTTTAAGAATTCCCAGCTCAGAGAAGGACAGAGTCCAGCCTCTCCTCCCACAAGAGTGCAGAACACGAACCCTCTTAATGTAAAATAACTGGCCTCAAGCCCAAGTGCTTAAACCAGAATTAATACACTTTTAGAATAACAGACACTGAGCCCTCAATCAGCAGTTCCCAACTTAGAAGGATGTAAGCTACCTGTTCTGCCACAACAGTGCAGACCACAAACCTTCCTAATGTAAAACTGGTCTGAAGCCCAGGTGCTTAAACTAAAAGGCTTAGAATGAGTTACACCAATCAGTAATAAATACAATTGAGTACTTTTAAGATGATGCAAAAGCAAAATAAAGTAGGAAAAAACACAAATACAGTAAAAGCAGATACATTTTTTTTTTTTTTCCTTATGTGGTTTTGTACCATGTCCCTTCAGTAGTTTGGAAAGCTTTAGGCTAATATGTGAAAGGTTCAAGGCTGGAGAGAATAATGACCATTTAGAAAGCTGCACATTGCATATTTTGTCATGTTGTGGAATGCAGTGATAATTATTCATAAAGCTGTAATGGTGAAACCGGTGAATACAACATTATCAAGAGTGTGCAGTAATGGTTACTCAATGACTTGTAGAAAGTAGGAACTTATTGAGGAGGGTGACTGCAAGCAGAAATAAGAATGTCTGATTTCTGAAGCCCTCTTTTGAACTTGCAGGTATATGGTAAACAGACCTACTCACCAATCCAAGACAATGCAGTGATGAAGAGGAAGGAAGACAAGGAGCAGGATAAGAGTTATGCATATTGTCATGGAAGCCGTTCAAAATGGCTGTCTCACTGACCCATTGTATGCCAACAAACTTTATACCTAGCATTATGCCCAAAAGAGAATCTGATGTCCAATCAAATGTTGTAGAATAACAGCAAAGTTCTACAGCATTCCTAGCATGCATGTGTACCGTGTAGCCTGCTAAAGTGCTTTTTTCTGATATCTGGGAATGCACAAGGCTGGACAGTGGAGGTGTTGTATATATAAAACTAGAGAAAATGGAACTACCACAGTATATTTATGTATTTAAGCAAAAGAAAGCAGGATCATGCTGCGGATTGATATGTTTAAGAGAGCAGAGTGAAAAGTAATTACTGAAGGTTGACCTGCATATTAAAACTGAGCCCATGGCAGCAGCAGCACAGGATGGGAAAGGGTTTGGGGAAAGGCGTTACATCTACATATCTGCTTAGAGTGTATGCATACCAATCCTGATTTCAGAAATGTTTCCTGATTTAATGTTTGTTTGGAATAGTAACAGTCCTCA
Organism: Protopterus annectens; assembly: GCF_019279795.1. Taxonomy (NCBI): domain Eukaryota; kingdom Metazoa; phylum Chordata; order Ceratodontiformes; family Protopteridae; genus Protopterus; species Protopterus annectens. The sequence goes on along the minus strand of NC_056729.1, from coordinate 222,970,411 downwards.
TTATTACCTAATCAAAACATTTTCAGCTTAATGGTGCAGTTCTTACATCTCACAAGATTCTCATGAACAAATGTTATTTACATAAGTGGAATTTAAAATAATGTCTTATACTGTTGTAGATTAGATCTCTTTAATACAGTCTGTTTTCATAATATATCTTTAAAGACAAAGCAACTTTCATAACATTTTTACTATTTAACAACAATAAAAACATAATGCTCATTTTGTGACGTATCACATTACAAGCGTATTTTCTTGCTAAATACTGGCAACTGTCATCACTTCTCATGAAAAGTATATCTGCAAGCTAATGCTGGGTTGCTGAAATCACAAACAGAATGAATTACCTCTGTGTTTTGAAGCAAATGAATTATCTCTGTGTTTTAATGTGATATTATTTCATCTTTCAGTGGCTAATAAAACATGCATATGTAATGGGTGATAGTTTATTAGGAAGTTTGCTAGAAAGTAAATGTGTGCTATTCTTCCATCTTCATTAAATACCCATCATCTCTTTTTCACCTGCACTGCATTAAAACAAGCAAAAGCAATAAACAGATGCCATTTAAACACCTTGTAATCTATAATATTCAGCATTGTGTCAAATAACCCAAAGATAATTGTATTGATCTGACAAATTTAATTTAAAATAGCATTATTTAACCAAGCAGCTATTAAAGCAGTGTCTGTTGCAAGAAAGTGACTACACCACAGATGACTTACTAAGCAGGTATTTTGCTATAGATAGCACAATAAATGAAACTTTAGCTACCATCAAATCACAGCAAATATTGCTGAAGTTAACAAGATGCATTTTGTTGGTGTTAGACAGTAGTGTATACATATTCAGCGTACAAATCTCCAAGTTAAATTACTGAAGGCATATGTTTATGTTTTAAATTGTTATCCACCTCTGTCATTCATCATAACACTACACACATTGTGCCCTTCCCTGTAGAGCAGCCCTTGATAAGTGATGTGTTCTAGTATCCTTTGGAATCATTGAAGCTAATTCTCAGACCTGTGACAAGCTCACTAGGAGCATATCGTTTTAGTCAATTGCCACAGTGAGTCACACTAACCTACTCTCTGTGACTAATAAATTGTGCAGTTAAGATATAGTTCCAGTAGATGGCTCACCAGCAAATACTCTTTTTCACTTTTTTGCTTACTGTATGGGGAACCACACAGAAATTGCAAGTGTTGTGAACCGAAGAAAGTTTTCTGCTATATACTGTTTTCTCAAAATTTGCACATGCAGCTTATCTGGGTAAGCTGAAATTATAATTAAAATGTTGAAGGAGCATTTGCCTTTGCTCTGAACTTGACAGATAGCAGACTCTCTAAGCTGTCCACTACCAACCACTAGTATACTTTAATGTTCCACAGCCTTCCACGAGAAATATTAATTCCTCTTAGCTGTCTATACTGCACATGCTACAGTTGCTGTTTATGTCCTGCTATGTCTTTAAAGATCAACGCCATTCAGTTATATTGTCATGATATAGCATGCTTGCATTGTGTCATCCTTCCATTTCATGTTGCCTATATGTAGATGGTAAGTTGTCTGTGACCCTACAATTATCACAGCTGTTTTCTTTCCACACCACATTACTATGCCTGATATTCTGGCACAGTAGCAGAATAATATTCCCTGTTATATAAACATAAATTGGCATAATAGTTGATGTACATTCCACCAGGGCCCATCAATGGGAAGGTGAATTCAGCAGCTCCATAATCTATTTTCATTAAATATGTACTCAGCTTTCTGTTGTTCTTAAATGCAACTCTGTGCCTTTGTATTACATGACTGAGCTAGGAGGTGAGTATAACTGTAGGTCAACTTCCAATGTGGGTGTTAGTGTCATCACTCATAGAATGTATGCTGTCCTAAGATCCATCATTACATTGCAAAATTCTGCATGCAATTTCTAACTTAGTTGCCAAAGGGCCAGGCCTTACCATTACTTTGTTATCTGATGGCTTTAACTATGACTATTGAAACAAGCCCATTATCCACACTATCACATGTAATAAATGTTTCTTGTCTTCTAATGTTGCTAGCATTGCAGGTTATGGATATTATCATTTATTCACCTTTAGCTTACTAGATTCACTTATCATAAGCCTTTCTGTCTACATTATGTTGTCCCCTTCATTTATTTAATACATAAGTTATATTCTACTCCCATGTTGTTTGACAATAACATGTTTTAATTCAACTGTTCATCCCTGCCTTCATCACGTTTCTTACAAAAACATATTAGGACTGCTTTTCTTTTCCTCTGCATGTCTTTTTTTTTCTCAAATGTTATACTCACTACTTAATCCAGATGTTTGCTGTCTAATCAATTTTGATAGCTATTCATTATTCAGCAATATTCTATACTGTGCTCAACAACAGGACAGAGTGATATTTGTTTTTCAACTTTATTTATTTAGATTTTTTTTTGTTTTATTTTAACAGCTGCTGTTGACTGTTGGTCTTCCATATGGATTTACCAACCTGTAAATTCCCCATGGTTAACAGCCAGCCATACAAAACTGTAACTCTGCCAGTCATCAGTGATGTTTATACTTAAACCCTACCTCCAGCCCCTTTGATGTATGATGTATCTTGCAATGCCAGACCTTTCACACATACATACTTCAGTGCATGTGCCTGTTCTGGCTATAAAGCTACTTGTTCTTGAAATGGACTACACACCCTTTATTGGCAAAAGCTGCCTTACCCTTTCTTCCATTAAGTTGGATACTTTATTGTGTTTTGGCAGACCTAATCACATCTTCTTCCTTCTAGGGTGGGTGTGGAGGTACTGGCCACTTCATCCCATCTCCTTTCAGCTCATCCAGTGTCTTGGCTGCTGTTCAGTCCCATGTTATCTCAGTATAGTCAGGAATTCATATCTCACACAGGGTGGAATTTTTAGAAAAAAAATACACTACATTACAAATAGTGCTTCTACAAAGGCCAGCCTAGTGCCTTTTCTTCATATATCCTTCTTCCCTGTCACATCATTTGTTCTTATATGTGCAGCCATAACAATGGATACCTGCTCTGGCTTTTCTGACTGCCTTTGGTGTGTCTAAATTATTGTATATATAATTGTAGTTGGTGCTGCGTTACTTTATGTCATCCATTAGTTTCATATTAAACAAAAATTAAGACTGAGGTGCTTGAAACTCATGATTAACTTGAATATACCACAGAAAGAGGTAGATGAAAAGGTAGACTAAAAGAGTATAATGGAAAGGCAATGAAGTAAAGAAAAAGAAAGTAAAATATACAACATTATAAGAAGTTAAAAACTCAATGAAATGGATAATTGCAAAGTCAAGCATTTGAAAGTTAATGGTATAAAATAATCTCTCAGATATTTTGTGATAATGAAATTGAGCAAAACAATATTGAGCAGTATGAGCACACTGACTAAAAATTCTTAAAAAATTCCTTTACCTCAGTAACATTACACATCTCACCCATCCTTCCATTGTCTTTCATAACTTCTATGACTTTAAACTTACAAAATATGTTCCTGCTTTGTTTCTATTACATGCTTAGCTATTGTGCTGTTACTATTTCTTTGCTTCAGACCACTCAAATGTTCCCTCATTCTCTCCATCTAACTACGGTTAGTCTTAACTTCATAAAAGTTTTGGCATATTGCACATTGTGCTAAATAGACTAAGTTCCTCATTTTATATATAGCGAAGGCAATAAACTCACACCTTTTATATGTAAATGGATGCATAAAATCATTGCTAGAATCTACCAAATAACAAAAATTACACTTGTTACATTGATGTGTACCAACAACAGGAGTAATACAGTTGTCCATTATATAATTATTATAATGCAATAGTCTTTTAAATTATTTTTTTTATTTCTAAATGTATAATTAGGAGTTGTCCCTATTACATTATTAATCTGTGGATCTGATGTCAAAATATGTCAATTGTTTCTAACCCCTTCACATACCAACTTAATATTACTTGAATAGGATAGATTTATAGTATGTGGTTTTACATATAAATCTGTTATCTATCCTATTAACATTCTGCTGTATATTAGAAAAATAAGGGCCAGCTCTATTGCTGCTTAAGGCCATTACTTAATCTATCCCTTGTTCTATATCTTTATTCTTATAGCCTCCAACCAAAAGTTCTTTGTTCAAAACCTTAATTTCATCTAGAAACTTATCATTCAAGTTAGTCAAACAGGAAATTCTCATAGCATGTCCCGTAATAATATTTTTATGTATGTGTGGTGGATGATGTGATTTCTATGGCAAGTCCTCCTATATCTTGTGGTGGCAATATCATTCAACTCATTTCTCTCTAACTTTATATCTAGAAAAATCAATACACATTCGAGAAGTATGATAAGTGAATCTTAAAAATATGTGGTGTCATGTAAAGAGCTGATAAACTATTGAAATTCACCTTCACTACCCTTCTAAAAAATAAATATATCATCTAAAATCTTCAATAAAATAAAATATTTGAAGTGATTCCATTACTATCAGAAAAAAAAAAACAAATTGTTCCTTCCACTGTGCTAACACCATGTTTGCATAAGTGTTAGCACAGGTGGTGCCCATTGCTATGCCAGTTTTCTGTTAATAATAGCAATCAGTAAAGATGAACACATTATTTTCTAGAATAGTTTCAATAAATAAACAAATTAAGCCTATAAGCTGTAAACTATATACACTCTGTCTTAATAAAATGCTTTTAAGAATTCTTAGCCCACATCATTTGGCATTACTGTAAATAATGAACATATATCTAATGTATCAAATAGACAATCCTCTTTCTGTCCCAAACTAGCATAACATGAACAAAATTGCACAAGATATTGTTTTGAAGCATTTAAAACAATGTTGTAGTCATTAAGCACCACTGTCTACAGCACATTTTTATTTTAAATTCTTCAAGATACTATACTCCACACTGTCCATATTCTTATGGTCTCCTAAATCAGTCAGAATTGTGTGCAAAAAAGCTGGTATATCTTAAGAATAAAGGTTGCACTAGGTGAAATCTGTAATTTTGGACATTTTTAATTTCTGTAAGTTTATTTTGGTGTGCAATAATGTGAGTATTTCAGGAGTAAAAATTGAATTAAGAAGTATGACTGTTGCACTTGCACTAAAGGGGTAGTTTTTGCCACCTTTTGCCAATTATTTGATGCCTACTAGTTTATTAAGACAGAATGCATGCTTAAAGAGCGCATTTATGAACATGATTATGAGATAAAAAAGGGTAAACTTAATAATGCTTTTGCTAAACATGTTCTGACTTATAATGGGCACTGATTTAAATTTGTAGTCATTCATAAAATTTAACGTAATGTTAGGGGTGGACTGTGGGCTGTCTTTTTGGAAAAGGAAGAACTGTATTGGCAGTTCACTCTAAATGTTACTGAATACTCAGGTTCCAGGTTTAAATGAACATTGCTCCATTTCTAGTGTGTTAAGGCTGAAGGTTTTAAAAAATGAAATATTGCTTAGGTTTTATTATTTTTTTGTATGTTATTGAGTGTTTTAAAAGAAAATAATTATAGTAACATGTATTATGTTTTATATGGTTTTGCTTTCACCTTTAATACGAGGTGTTTTCTGTTTGCATTTGTCTGGTTCTTTCAGGGGCTGGGTTAAAACTGTTGTATTTTATTGGTTAATTCTTTTTTTATTTAATTATGAATTGGGTATTTAAACGTTCATGTGCTTAATATAGTTATCTGATGAAGTCTTGTAAATTATACAGAAAGCACTTATGTGTTATGATATATATTAAATGTTTCATCGGAATACTCTGCCTACAAGTGACTTTGATTCATTCCTGCTGTCTTGTTCAACCAATGGTGACATGAAAGGAAAGAAAATTCACTCATAAATATTCATTAAATAAATTTAAAGCTATATTAAACTAAAACGTGCAATCACTTATAAAAAGTAATATAAAGCATGAAAAGACAACAGTATTTAAAAAAGTTATTAAATTCTGGAACACTGAAAAAACATTTAATATTAATGATCTCAAAGAGACCAGGGGCATGATCAGCCCTTAATCTGATCTGTCAACTACTTTACTGACATTCCAACAGAATTTTAATTGATTTTTTCATTTTGTATCACCATTGGTTGAGTTTGATCACATGATCTTATATGTAGCCTTTATAAACTCAGTTTCTGAAGAAGTTCTTGCTGGAATAAAAAGAACAAAATCATTAATTTCTTTTCTGGAGCCTTGCCTTGGTTGTGTCTCATTTTAGTGGGTTTTTGATGTAATAGAAAAATGGTAAATATAATAGTAGACTTTAAACTCCCCAGAACACTCTCACTGGCATAATCCACTTTTATAAAAGTTACAATGTTACAATGCTTTAATTAGGCCTACAATCATTAACATGCAGCTTGGAGATAGAACAAGTCCAAAACATTTCTATCCATACCAAGTGTCTAATTTATTCTTAAAATTCAAAAGATCTTTAGTTTGTGGAAGTGGAGCCAAGATGGCCATCTGAATGCAGCACAAGTGGGTTAGAGCTCTGTAAGACTATTTAAACAGGAATTTTGCTAAAGGTTGTGAATATTTTTATAAGAACTTATCCATAATAGTTTAAATTTCAAGATTACAAAGTTTAGTGGATCTACCCAAAGAAATTCCAGCCAAACTACTTGAGGCTTTATCTTTTTCAGACTCTGTCCTTAAAAATACATGATTTTCAGCAAAACCTTGAAAACCACAGAGAAAACAGTCTAAAACATACTGAAGTATTCAAAAAACTACTTCAACATCAAAATAAATTAATGGACATGGAAACTGCCTTAACTGACATTGATGGGTGACTTAAAAAGGAACTACAAACTAAATTTCTCCTCAAACAAAACACCTGGCTCCAGAATAAGCTTGATGACCTGGAAAACCAGAAAAGAGGATATAATATAAATAAAGTTGGTCTCCCTGAAAAAAAAACAGAAGGGGAAGACATCATTTCTATCCTAAACCATTGGATCCCTGAAATTTTAGATTTTCAAGAAGGTTTTTCTTATAGGTTCATAGGTAGGTCCTAAGCTATTGGCCCTAGGGCCTATATAAGCCTAGCCAAAAAAGTACCCTGGCTCTCTCCACCCAAGAAAATTATTTTCTTGTGCTCCTGTCAAACAGAGCCACAGAGGTGATCCCCAGGGTGAACTTCCTATTTTCCCATCCAATCATCAACATTTTTCTTGAAGAGTGCTAATGAGGAGCTTTGTTTGATATAGATATGTAGTTTGTTCCAGAGTATGGAAAGTCTCTGGGACAGGAATCTATCCCTCCAGCATGTTCTGTTTATTGCAGTGACAAAGTTTAGGTACCTAGAGCATTTAGCTCAGAGGGATTAGGATTTCTTGAAGTGGAGCATGTCCAACAGCTCTGGGTTTGACATAGCTTTGTATGTTAGGCAGAGATCGCCTCTGAGTAAAGTTGGAGTTTTTTGAGATGGTCTGCATAGGGCATCTGTTTTAGGCTGGTAATCCTCTTTGTGAGGTATTCCTGCAGCCTTTCAGGTTGTTGTAGATGTCTTGTGAGGTACATACCAAAAGGGGCATTGTACTCTATAATGGGTCTAATGAGTGATGACTTGAGGGGAACAATGACCTCTTTTTTCCAGGATGAGAAAACTTTTGTGATGAGGTGTGCCACGTAAAAGGATTTCTTGACTACTGTGGTGATGTGATTATCAAAGGAGAGACTACTGTCTACCTGTGTGCCAAGGTCTCTTATTACACTTTCAGTGTTAAGTAGACTACCACCTATGTGGTAGCTCATGGGTACAGAGTTTTTATCAAAGGGGGGTGACGATGCACATTTTGGCATTGAGCTTGAGGCCATGGCTTTGATACCAGGCATCTGTCTCAGTGAGGCTGTTTTGTAAGGATGTCCACATCATTAGGAGATTTGAGTATGGCTCCTAGTTTGCAGTCATCTGCGAACTTCATTAGCCAATGACCTTCTGTGTAAGCTGTACTTCAGAAAAGTAGATACCAAACAGGAGAGGACCCAGGACTGAACCCTGTGGTACTCCATTTGTCACTGGTCTGAAGTCGGATTTGGAGTTTGCTACTTTCACAGTGTGGATTATGTCAGTGAGCCAGATGGCAACCCATCTTGTGACATAGGGATTTATACCTAATTTAGTGAAGTTATCTATAATTCGAGCATGGGGGGCAGTGTCAAAAGCTTTGGCAAGCTCTAGATAATCTGTGTGAACCACCTTACCCTCGTCTATGGCTTTGGTGACTGCTTCATAGAAGTCTATCAGGTTTAGGAGACATGATCTGCCTTTTACAAACCCGAACTGGGTGGGGTCCAGCGTTTGGAGATTACCAATGTCTTTACTTATAAGTTCCATGATGATACATACATGGCCTTACAGACCAGCCTCGTTAGGCTAATGGGGCAGTAGTTACTGGGGTCTGTGGTGGTCCCCCTTTGTGGAGTGGGATAACCATTGCTGTGCGCCATTTAGTGGGCACAAAGCCTGAGGTGAGGCTATGATTGAACATGGTGCTTAAGTGGGGTGCCAGTTCATTCTGCAATTCATATAGAACGCAGCCTGTGATGTTGTCAGGTCCCATGGATGCTGTGTTCTTGGCTTTGGAGAGTATGGTTTTTACCTGTGGAGCTGTGATTGCAGGAACTTTGCATTCTTCCGGTATAGAGATGGGCCCTTTAGGGGGTGAGAGGGGGTAAAGTTAGCACTGAACCTATCTGCCATGATCTTGGCAATATCAGTTGGTTCTGTTTATTTAGAGCCATTATGCTGCAACTCAGAGCAGATCTGAGTGTTGCCATTGAGATTCTTGACATAGCTATAGAATGTGTTGTGGTTGTCTTTAGAATCAGTGGCGATTTTGTATTCATAACTAGCTTTGGAGGATTTTATGAGGGATTTCAGCTTCTTACTGTGGCTGACCAGGTATTTCCTCCAATCATTGTATTTTTCTCTTTTTTGCAACAGTTTCTTTCCTCTGTTGTAGAGTGTGTTTATGGCAGGGGATCACCAGATTGGCTTTGTTTTTTTGGAGGATAGCATCTTGGTTCTGTTAGGGATAGCATGATCCATGCACTCGTATAAGTACTTATAAAGTGAATTTGTGTAGGATTCAGCAGTCATCCCTCTATTGTCCGTCTGCATGGCTGTCGTGAAGTTTGCCACTTCTGTCTTAAGAAACGTGAAGTTGGCTTTGGAGAAATTTTTTACAGTGATTTCCCTAATGAGGGTGGGGGCGAGATGTGGATGTCTAGGGTGATTAGCTTGTGGTCAGATCTGACCAATGAGGAATTGACCTCTGGTGTGGAACACTGGTCGCCCATGTTGGTAATGACCAGGTCTAGGATATTGCTACCCCTGGTAGGGGTATGGATAAGATGACCCAAGGTGTTGGAATTTATGAATTCCAGAAAACATTGAGCAAAAGAGTTGGTACATGAGTTGTTTTCCCAGTTAATGGTGGGGTGTTGGGTTGTACCCTAATACTTTACAGTGTATCAAGAAATGAGGAGTGGGAATCCTGGGGCATGGTGAGGGATCTGTAGCAAATTACAATTTGGATTGCTGTCTTTCCCCAGAGTTAGTTGCATGTGGATAATCTCAGATGCATTATGCTGAGCAACTAGCCTGGAGGTGTGGATATCCTTAATGAATATGGACACGCCTCTGCCTTTAGTGTTTTGGTCCAGGTTAGGTGGCCAAAAGGTGTTATATGAATTATAGCCTGGTAATGCAGGGGTGCTCTCTGGAGCCTTGAACCAGGTCTCTGTCACTGCACAGATGTCAGTGTACTCTATTTTAAAGAGTACCTCAAGTGAATGCATTTTGTGGTTTAGACTTCTAGCATTGAGTAGTATTACACTCAGATTTTGCTTGCTTGTACCTGTTATGGTGGTGAATTTGTCATTTGAACCTTGCCTAAAAAAGGCACTATAAGGGTGGAAAGAGCTTTAACCAGAATCTGGAATCTCAAGGGTGATAGGTGCAGGCCATCTCTTTCAAAGCATTGTGGTCTGTCGATCATGTCATCTCAGGCATACAGATGCTTGATCCCCTTTGAATGACACCCGAAGTTTAGCCAATTGTTGAAGTCAAATATTTTGTCCTTGTACTGTGGTATCATTCTGGGTGATGGCAGGATGCTACTCAGGGCTAGGATCATACCTGCCTGGGCTACAAGATTGGAGAGCTCCTCCATGTCTCTTTTCATGTAGTCCAGAGAGGTACGCCTCAGGTCATCCACACCAACATGGGCAATGGCAGATTCATATTTGTACTTATTGTAGAGTGACTTGAGTGTGTGTGTTATGTAGCAGATCCTGGCACTCGACAGACTGCTGACAGTAACTTTCTTCTTGTTTAGCCTGGTGAGTGGGACATCAGTGCGCCTGACTATAGAGTCATGTATGACTAGAGTGTTGGGTACATTTTTATACCTCATGGGCTGTGGTTGAGTGGCGCAATAAGTTTGTGGGTTATGTATATACCCAGGGGATGTTCCTATACCCAGATGCTCGAAAAGGATAGCCAACAGGAATACAAGAAAGAGAGAATTTTACAACCATGGAAAAAAATGGAAGGGATTTGGAAACCAGGGGAGGGGCAGAACACTTTATTGAACAGTGATGGTTCCCAAATAATTCACACATATCACAATTTCAATATTTACAATTGTACATCTAAAGATATTAAGGAGGAATGTTTTACTCTCTTTTCTAAGGAGTTTAAATTTGCCCCCACCCAATCCCCAATTTAGCTGAAGTGATGGTGGACATTTATTTACATACTAGAAAACTAAGTTTTCAGGTACTATTCTCTGATATTCAGGAAGGGCTTACTGCATATAAAAAGACTGTTTAAAGAAAAACAGCACTTACAATCCCCCTTTACACCATTTAATAAGCATCTTCGAGAAAGTGGTAAAAGAGGAAGTTTAGAAATTATCGGCAGAGGAGAAAAATTCTTCTTTAATTTAAATACTCAAGAGAGAAAGTTGATGAAAGAACTGAGGGGTGATAACACTTAGAATTATGGCCTTGGATAAAGGAGGGGGAGTTGTGGTGTACAATAAAGATGACTATATCAACAAGATGCAGGAAATGCTATTTGATGAACAGAGTTATATCCCAGTATCTAGAAACCAAATAAATATTGCATACCAGAGGATAGACAGCTATCTGGAGGAATATCTATTAGAACAGATAATTCCTATAGAAGTACATAACTTCTTAATCAATACACACCCAAAAATTCCTGCTTTTTTCGGTATACCAAAAATTCAAAAGAGCATTGTCCCCCCTCCCACCTTTTCAGGCCCATTGTAGCGGCTTGTGGGTCAAAAACTCACACTTTAACAGTTTTTGTGGATAAGACTTGTCAACACATTTTGGATGAGATATCCCACATTTTAAAAGATTCTTGGGATTTTCTAGGCCAGTTAAAACAGGAACTGTGGTCCGAAGAAGTCATATTTTTGACCATTGATGTCCAAGATTTGTTAACGTGTATACCTAGAACAGAGGGGATGGAACTTTTTGAAGGTACCCTTTCTAGATATTCCAACTTGGACCCTAGATGACTCCAACTTATATGTAAAATTATGGCACATGTGTTAGACAATTAGATGTTTTTTGAGGAGGAGTACTATCAGCAAACTTGGGGACTCTCTATGGGGGCGGCTTGCACCCCCTATATGCGAACATACCTTTGCTAGGGTGGGAACTGCAGCATGTCTTCAACAGCAGATACCATGGGTACATTAGTGCATATTTGAGATTCCTGGATGATACTTTTATTTTATGGAAGGGGAAACAGGAGGATATTCCACAGTTCATTGAATACATTAACAACAGCACAAACTTTTTGAGATTTACATAAGACCCAAGATCTTGAAATTAGTTATTTAGATGTAAAGGTCTCCAAAATTCCTTGTTGGCTTTAAATCTAATGTGTACCACAAGCCTATCTTTTGCAATAGCTACTTGCATTTTCGTAGTCATCATCCTCAAAAACAGAAAAAAAGCATAGTGAAAGGTCAGGCAATTAAAGTAGCCAGGATGACTTCAGAAAGGGAAGACATTATTGTAGGGCTAGAGCTGGTGAGGAACATGTTCCTCGAAAGAGGATATCCACCCCATTTCATTGAACCCATCATTAAAGAAATTTCTGATGAATGGGGAAAGAAATACAAGCCCCGTTTGAGTTGTGGTGACATCAGAGTACGATCCAGTGAAGAATACTTTAGGGATGGGTCAGACAATGGTTGTAGAGAACATGGAACTGATACTATCTCTGGCATGCAGGCAAACAACTATAGTAAGGCATTCATTATTCAACACAGTCCCTTTTCTAATAGGATTAAACATATTCTATATGAAAATTGGGGAATATTTAAAACGAATAGCAAAATATATAGGAAGGCGGGTGAAAAACCCATATTTTCCACAAAAGTGGGTAAAAATATCAAAGTAAACTTAGAAAATCACTTAGTGGGGCAGGGTCACATTGAAGAAAGTACTAAGTCATGTGGCCGATGTTGTCAATGTGGATACATACTGCAGGTTCCTTCCTTAACATTGAACAACAGTTTAAATAGTGTTCTGCACTTTAGAAAAGGCAATTGCTACACGAACAGGATAGTGTATATTGCACTTTGTAACACCTGCCCAGGCTTTTACACTGGAAAACTGAGAGGGCTTTTTTAAAATGCAGAATTTATGAACATTTTTATGAAATAAAAAATAAAAAGGAGACTAATGCTCTTTACAGACACAACATAAACTGTAGGGGATACACAGGTTTTAAATTCGGAATAATAGATACGGTCAACATTGATGTGAGGGGGGCTAATGGGAAAAACCTCTTGAGCAAGAGAGAACTCATGTGGCAGCTTAAGTTAGCTGCTAATTTCCCTCCAGGTCTCAATGACCGTTTATGCATTTACTCAGTACTCAAGGAAAAAGATAATAAGATAACATAATATATTTGAATTTACAAATAATCATGTATTTTTCATGGAAGATGTTTTAATATTTTACTTACATGTATAAAAAGGGTGAAATAGTAAGGAAAGTGTTTATTTGATACAGACAAAGTTTTTTTGGGTTTAATATTTTAATTCAGTGTACTGATTTTACTAAGTGTTTGTTCATTATGGCTCTATGGGTTCATGTTTCTTTAAAAAGTGGATGTGAGCTGAGCATTCCTTAGGAATACTGATTGCTTGTTAAGAAAGAGTATTTAAATGTTTTAGGCGTGAGGTTTAGTTTGTTCTGATGAAGTCAATTTATTGATGAAATCGCTCAACATGAAACACTGCATATTTGGACTGTATACTGGTCTTTTATTTGCTTTTTTTCATTAAAAGGAGTTTTCCATGGTCCTTTTGGTGCATTTTTTCTGTGGTTTTGGTCTGTTGAGCACCAACACACCTTCATTTGTTTTTTGTGGGCTATGTGTCATTTGGGTTATGTTGGGGGGTGGATGCTGCTTGCATTTCTGCTTTTGCTTTTTAAGCAGATTTGTATTGAGAGCCTCTGCAAATGTATGTGCGTGTTTTGTGTTTCTATGTGTCTGATTTGGTGGTGTAGGTTTTGTGGGACTATGTGATGAGTGTGGTGTGTTGCAAGTGTTTACCTTCTCCTCTTGACTGTCTAGTCCAGTCTTGGGTGAAGAGAGCTTTGCTTCTAGCTTGGCTATATAAGTGCATGTTTCACAGGTTGTAGTGTTGGGTGATAGAAGGAGAAGGTTGTCTGTGTACATGAGGCAATTGCTGCATTGCTCCAAGATGCCCAGATTCATCAGAAGGACAGGAGAAAACACCAGGAGCTGACCCTTAGACATGCCTGTATGTGCTGATTTATTAAGTACTAAAAACTGTTTTCCTCTAGACAAGTGAGGAAAGTTGAGTGCTGTAGTAATTTGTAGCTTATTTAGTGCTTACAACAAGCTCTGAACAAGTGTTGAGCTCAAAGAAACATATTTGAGTGCTAAAACTAAAAAACTGGCTAGTTCTAAGGGAAAATTTGAAGAGCAGACTTTATGGTGCCGGGAATAGTTTAACCCTAGCTAACTGGCGATGCATAAATTGTGTTTTTTTAATATAACAGTAGCAAATGAGCAAACTGATTTAAACAAATTAACCAATAAAAAGCTAAAATCTGAGCCCCATTCCAGCAGTCTTCGATCAGACAAGTTCTAACTGCACACTCCTGCCACTAGGGTGCAGGGGAACCTTCTCCAAAAAAGATGGTCTGGATTATTGCTCAAGTTATATAACCAAAGCTAGATTCAGCAGGTCTGAATTTAGTCTATGCAAACAAGGCGTACCAATTTCAGAAAGAAACAGTTCAAATAAGCAGGCACAATAAGCCTTTAACCAGAAACTCTCAGCTCAGAAGGGCAGAATCTACCCTCTCCTCCCCCAAGAGTGCAGACCACACCTTCTTAATGTAAAATAACTGGCCCAAAGCCCAAGTGCTTAAACCAGAACTAATATACTTTTAGAATAATAGACACTAAGCCTTCAATCAGCAACTCCCAACTTAGAAGGAGGTAAGCTACCTGTCCTGCCACAACAGTGCAGACCACAAACCTTCTTAATGTAAAAAACAAAACTGGTCTGAAGCCCAAGTGCTTCAAACAAAGGCTTAGAATAACAATTACAGTTTAATCAAGCTACTGTTGTTGTCTTTTCGACTTTTCCCGGTTAGGGGTCGCCACGGCGGAACTCCACTCTGCTAATGATTCACAGTTGATTTTCACGAATGCCAAGGTGGCAGCTCGGCATTCAACCTTCAGCGAAGGCACGCCCATTTATGCATGTCTTTCGAATTCCCAACAAACCGCAAGGAGGATGAGCAGACTCCACACAGAAGGCACTCCCCGCACTCCAGCCGGGAATCGAACGGGAGAACCTCTTGCTCTGAGGCAACAAATTTAATCAAGCTACTAACAAGTAGTAATAAATGCAGCAGAATAAATGCAATTAAATACTTTTAAGAACAAACAGCAAAAGCAAAATAAAGTAATAAAGTGGGAAGAAACACAAATACAGTAAAAGCAGATGAATAAAGTGCTTTATTTTTTATATAACAATATAAATGAGCAAACTGATTTAAACAAATTACCCAATTAATCAGAAAAAGAGCGCAAAACTGAACCCTATTCCAGCAGTCTTCAATCAAACAAGTTAGAACTGCACACTCCTGCCACTAGGGTGCAGGGGAATCTTCTCCAAAAAAGACGGCCTGGATTAGTGCTAAAGTTATAAAACCAAAGCTAGATTCAGGATGTCTGAATCTAGTATATGGTACAGCAAACAAAGAGTATCAATTTCAGAAAGAAACAGTTCACATAGGCAGGCACAATAAGCCTTTAACCAGAAATTCCCAGCTCAGAAGGGCAGAATCTAGCCTCTCCTCCCACAAGAGTGCAGACCACGAACCTTCTTAATGAAAAATAACTGGCCTGAAGCCCAAGTGCTTTAACCAGAACTAATATACTTTTAGAATAACAGACACTGATCCTTCAATCAGCAATTCCCAACTTAGAATGATGTAAGCTGCCTGTCCTGCCACAACAGCGTAGACCACAAACCTTCTTAATGTAAAGCATCTGGTCTGGAGCCCAAGTACTTAAACCAAAAGGCTTAGAATAACAGTTAAAATTTAATCAGGCTACTACCAAGCAGTAATAAATGGAGCAGAATAAATACAATTGAGTACTTTTAAGTAGATGCAAAAGCAAAATAAAGTGCAATTTTTTTTAAGTAAAGTGCAAGGAAAGAGGAAGAAGGAGCAGAAGAAAAATTCAAGGTTAAGAACCTAAGTGGGTTGGCCTTCTCAAATGTTCTCTCTGTATTAAGTAGAGTGAACACCAGACTGGGAGGGATGTCTCAGATCAAATTTACAGTAGGGGTGGGCAACTGCAAAGCCACCGACTATAACAACACCACAAGAATATGGTGGGGAAGAGGAAAAACAGTTTCAGGACAGATGAGAAACAGTAAACAATGCCAGAAAATATATAAAACAATTCAGGCAGGCAAAATTAAGGCAATGCAGAACTCTGAAAGGTTAAAATGCCAAGAAATATACTTAGCAATCAGCAATATATTTCCAGATTGTTTGAGAATCACACACCAGCCAGAACACCAGGAGTTTCCAACAGTGTATGGAATTGAGAGAACCCATAGAGCAACAGATAAGGCAGCACCAACTTCTTCCTCATCCCCTCCAAGATCTGTAGTTATAAACTTTCTTTCATTCTAGACAAATATACTTGTTTTAAAGACTGCTTGGAGAAAGCCCCTTTAAAAGTCAATCAAAACCATATCAGATTTGAAAATGATTACTCCACTAAGGTTTTTGAAATAAGAAAATAATGCTAGCCCCTTGTTAAACTTTTAAAACAGAACAATATTAAGGCTCAAATTATATAGTCTGCAAGAATCAAAATACATCTTTCCAATGGAATAAGAACCTTTAATAATCTAGAAGAAGCATCTGCCTTTATAACAAACAGCAACATGATTTCAATTCCTGAAGATATGGACTGTTCTTCCACTTTATTAAAGAGATATTTGGAAAAAAAACAAACACTTGGACAGATTCAGAAAAGAAGAAACAAAAACTGATACCTCAACTGTAAATTCCAACAAATCTTTCAAAGCATCTGCTGATAAATGACTCTTATTTCCTTTTGGTAACAAAATATACATTTGATTGGACATGATATGATTTTATTTTAACCAAGTTCTTTCAGTCAAAATGCACTTTTTTGGTGTTTGGGAAGTTTGCATCATAAATGCTTACTCTTTGCTTTAGTTAAAGCTGTTTGGATTAACTTAGTTCAGTTGTGTAAGTCTCACTTATAGGACATATTAGATCTGCTGGACACGGTTATGATGGTTAAGGAAAGCAGTCTGACAGATCTAAGCTTATCTCTCAGACTGGGCATTTTCATAATTCCATGTTTGATTTTGGAAAATTTAATTTTCTTTAATTATATGTTTTACATCATTTTTTACTACTATTTTAGCTAGGCCTGAATTCAGAATACTACATTTTACAAGTATAGCTGATGTCATTTCAATTATACTATATTTATTTATATATTGTCATGTATTTTTATGTATTAAAAAGAGTTATGGGATTAAATATCAACTATTGGTTGTTATATTCCTAAATACTCTTGTATTCACCTATGTCTTTATCTATAATATCTCGAAACATTAATGATCTGAACAATCCAAGAAAATACTTGACTATCCCAAATATATCTTCATATTAGTGAATTTGTTTGAAGCTGCCTTTATGATGCTTACTTTGAACTAACCAAAATGTAATTATTAAAACTTGACTGAAATATTTTGTGAGCCCAGTTCATGTTCTTACATCCCATCATGCTTGGCTATCCCATACCCAACCTGACATAGCAGCTGTCTCTGAGACATGGTTAAAACCCAACATTTCAGACTGAAATACTGCCTCCTGGGTTTCAAGTACTTAGACAAGACCGCCTAAAAAAGAAGGGTGGAGGAGTAGCCTTAATCAGGTTTATATTAGTACATTGAAGTATTACTACTTTGAATGTACTAATATTGAACCCTTTGCATGAAATGCTGAATATAGTGAAGCTGCAAAATATCGAATACTTTCCTAGATAAAGTATTCGGTGGGTCATTTCTGCAGCTTCACTATTTCCTCGACTGTGGAGCGAAGGTTACGGACTGGGTTAAGGTAAGTGTACGAATGAAGGTGAGTGTGTGATAGAGACATTAGGGTTAGGGAACAGGTAAGGTGAGTGTGCGATAGGGACTTTAAGGTTAGGCAGTGGGTAAGGTGAGTGTACGATAGGGACTTTAGGGTTAGGGAGAGGGTAAGGTGAGTGTGCGGTAGTTACGGACCTTAGGGTTGGGGTTGGGTTAAGGTAAGTGGATAGCTAGTAGTGTATGTATTGTTTAGTGTAGGGTTTTGTGAAGTGTATGTGTGTGGATTATGTATTTTGGTCTGCTTGTGTTGTGTGTATGTTTGTTGGAACAGCAATTTTTTTCCCTGGAAAAAATTTGCTGTTCTGAGTGTTCGATGTTGTTTTTCGAGTGAAATGGTTCAATATTAGAACATTCGATGTAGTAATACTTCAATATTCTAATATAAACCCACCTTAATCTACTCTAGCCTACTCTCCATCACTCCCTACCAAAATCCTATTCCACAGTTCAACAACACTGAACTAGTCATAGGAAATCTCAAACTAAATAACCAGAAAAGCATTTGTTATAGCCCTCTATATCCCTCCTGGAAATAACATTAACACAATTGAGGAAATTCTTCTATGGGCCTCATATAATATCAAGCTTGTGACATACATCCTAGGAGATGTGAACATTGACTGGAACAAAATTGCTGCCAATAACCCCACCATTACAATTAATCTATGTAATTTCACTCAGCTCACAAATGCTATAACCAGACCTAATAAAAATAACCCTCCAGGCTCCATACTGGACTAGATCCTTGTCTCCCACCCAAACAAAATCTCCCACACTGGCATGTTAACAGACTCTATCAGTAATCACTTACCAGCCTTCATCCATAGAGCAACCCCCTCCTCTATTCATCTACACCAATATATCCATACTTGGAATCTCAACAACTTTAACACTGCAACTTTTTCCAGTTCTCTCAAACTGATAAATTAAGATACTCTAAAAACTCTACCTCTGGACAGTGCTGTCGAATTCTTCAACTCAACCTTCTTAGACACTCTTAACTCCCAAGCCCCTCCAAGAATAAAACGTATAAAAGACAATTCCGCCCATTGACTTAGTAAAGACACCAAAACACTCATGCAACAAAGGGACAAGACCAGGAAACTCTACCATCATAATAGGCACCCTGACACCCTTCTTAAATATAAACAACTCCACAACTTAGCCAAAAAACATATCATACAAGACAAACAAGCATACTATATCAAACTCCAGTCTAACCACTCCTCTAACCCCAAACATTTCTGGAAATCCATCAACTCACTTCTCAACCCAGGCAACAAAAACAACCCTTGCCCTGACACTAGTAAATCTGACCCAGAAATAGCAACTCTGTTCAACTCCTTCTTTACTAACTCTACAGCAGAACTCACTAAAACATTCCCAAACAACACCTCCCCCTAAATCAAACCCTCTGCCCAACCTTCTACCCCAAACTCACCTCTCATATTACACCTCAAACCAATCCCCACCTCATATAAAAATGTCTCTCTAAGCTTAAGCCTTGTTCCAATGCCCCTGACAATATCTCCTCACTCCTTTTAAGAATTGCAGCAGACAGCATCTCCATCCCCATTAGCATACTCATCAACAGATCCATACAAGAATCATTTGTCCCAAAACTATGGCATGCAGCCTTTATCCTACCCCTCCATAAAGGAGGCAAAAATAATAACATCTCCAACTTCTGATCCATAGCGATTCTTTCCCCTATTTCAAAAATTCTTGAGAAATGCATCCACCTCCAGCTCATGCCATTCATTACACATAATCAAGTCCTCACCCCAACACAACATGGGTTCTGTCCTGGCCATAGCACAATAACAGCTCTTCTCTCTTTTCTAGACATCATAAACCATGCCCGTGACTCCAGAGAACTTGTATCCACAGTCCTCCTTGATCTTTCCAAGGCTTTCAACACAGTCTCCAATACCCACCTTCTTCACCACCTTTCCAATCTTAACCTCTCACAAAACACCATTACCTGGTTCAGCTGCTACCTCTCTGACAGATCTCAGGCAGTAAAATGGAAGACTGGCACCTCAGCCTTCTTTCCCACCCCAACCGTGGTACCCCAGGGATCCATTCTTGGCCCTATGCTCTTCAATATCTTCATTAATGATTTCTATGCAGCCATTCTTAACACTAAGATAGTACAATATGCAGATGACTTAACTTTAGTTTGCTCTGCATCAAACCTCCCTGAGCTCCAAACAAAAACTCAAACTGCCTTCTCAACTACTGAGAACTGGATGCTCCAAAATCACCTCACCTTGAATGCCAACAAATCAAAGATTCTTCTATTCTCTCCCTCAAAATCTATCCACCTAGACAAAACCTCTTTCAAGATTACAAGCCTTGCCAACTCCACTATAGAACTTGTTCCTTTTGCTAAACTTCTTGGAGTTACTGTTGAAGAACACCTAAAATTTGATACTCATATTCAGCTAAATATAAAGAAAACTCATCAGAAACTTGGCATGCTGTATAGAAACTCCCACTTCCTCTCTCCCTCAACAAGACAGACCCTCGCCACTACTTTCTTACTACCTTTCACTAATGTATGGTGCTCCCCTAATAACCAACCTATCTTCCTCCATCTCTTCTAAACTAGAATCCTGTTACAATAAAATCTCAAAGTTCACCACCACTTCCAAATACTCCACTCACCACTGTAAACCTCTCCACCAGCTGCAATGGCTAGAACTCCCAAACTACCTTGACTACCTCCAACTCATCACCACTCACAAGCTTATTTTCAAACCAACTATATACCCAGCACTAACAAACATCTTAACATTATACACCCCAGAACTTTAAGATCTACCCACCAAAATCTAATCTCTGTTTATAAGCCAAACCATCCCACTGGTCAACATCTCCTATGCTTTTCCATCACCAAAAAAATGGAATTCTCTCCCTCCATCTCTAAGAATTTCTGAGAACTCTGAACACTTCAAAACCCAGCTGCATTCTTACCTCTCCCAAAAATGGAAATGCAATTGCACTCCGCCTACCTAACCTGCTTAATACATAAATACTTTTTAACACACAACGTTTGTTCTTCCTTACACACTGTTGATTAACCTTATGTACTGCCTTCATGCGAATGCTACCTCTATACCACTCTCAGAGGATTTAAACCCCTGTATTAATTTAACTCATGCTAATATTCATGCATAAAGAACTCATCCATGCTAATGTTACTTCTATATCATTCTCATATGATTTAAACCTCTGTATTAATTTAACCTTGTACTACTGTTCTCAACCACTAAACATGTAAATATGCTTTACATCCTTCTCCAAGCTTCTGTTTAACTTTTGTTTAGTTTTTGCAATTTTGTATGTAAAATTTGCTTAGTTTGTTTCTGTTTCCACTATGTATTGTACTTCATATTATGGAGCTTGTACTATGTATTATTGGAGCTTTTCTCCCCGGGCCTCCACTGAAAACGGGCTCTTTGAGCCCAGTGGACATGCACGGTCATCACACTGGAATTAATTAAATAAATAAGTAAATAAATAAATGCCTAAACTTGCAAAGCTACTTAAATTTTAATAAATCACAAGCTGTAATTTTACAGGAAACTCATTTCAAATCCACTGAAAAAATATTTTGAATTTTAATGATTATTTAATACTAACTCATTCCTCATATAAATCCAAGAGAAAGGTTGTCATAATTATATGAAAGGAAAGTGTTGTAAATCCACAAATCTTATATAACTATGAAGATCCAGAAGGTTTATTAGTCATTATTATATTAAAGCTTAATAGCAGAATTTGGAGATTAGTTAACCTTTACTGGTTTCTGGGATTAGGAGTATCAACAACAAAATGCCTCCTTTTCTTTCTTTCTTTTTTTTTTTTTTTTTTTTTTTTTTGAGGGAACTATGCAAACACAGTCCCCCACTACCATAAATGATCCAGTTAAGTTTTCTAGATTTGGGAAAATCACAGGAAGTCAATCCATGACAAGTGTGAAATGGAAGAGCCTCACCCTGGGGAAGCCACCTTCCTGATGGTGGTATTCCCCATGGCAGGTAAATGTACAGCAAAATGTCACCTTGATTTCATAACTAATGTTTACAAAGGTAATCCCATACTGGGAGGAAATTTCAATTGCATTCTGGATAGGTTTAACACCATAAATAAGTGTCCACTTCTACAGCAAAACTCTTTAAAAAATGGATTGATTCCCTCAACTTATATAATACATTCAACTCTAAACACAACAATTCATTATGCTTTTCTCGCATAGATCATAGATTAAAACCCAATAACGAATAGATCAAATTCTAGTTTCAGATGACTTAAAATTACAAATCTCATCTTTTTCTGTATTCCCACATCATCTTTCTGATCATAATTGTTTCACACTTAATATTCAACTTAATTTCACTAAGTAAACTTCCATAACCAGAATCCCAGCCTGTATAACTAAAATCAAAGACTTTAACATAATCACCGTTCTTCTTGTAAGTAAATCATACTGCTGATGCAAACATAACAATGGCCTGGAATGTTCTAAAAGCCTACATTTATGGTAAAAAGGTCATCTGGTACAAAAATAAGCTAAAAGAATGGCACGCAGAGATGCAAAATATACAATTACAACTTTCAACAATTAAGTTCAGATTTACACACGTATCATTGGATGATTAGAAGAAAATAGATAAACTAAATAAGAAATACTTAGATGTTCTAACACATAAAATTAATTTAGAATTAGATAGGTTGAAATTAAATTCTTATGCTTCAACTCCAAAGCATATGCACAATTTATCTGTGAGAGTTAAAATTCAATCCAAGTCGAATAATATTATGAAAATACTACAAGAAGGTTCCAGCAAACCAGTATCTGACATAGGTGATATCCCTGAAACTTTTAGATTTCATTATACCAAACACTATAACTTTAATAATCTAAAAAGTAATGCTGTTGACACAGAACTATCTTCTCTTAATTCAGAAGCAATCCTTGAGAAATGTAGAACAGATCTTGAGAAACAAATATCTATAAATGAAGTTAAAGTTAAAATCAAGAGGTTTTAGCCTAAAAAGCCCCTGGTGATGGCATTATTATATAAATTTATAAACTATTCCCTTCAACAATTTTATATTTACTTCATAATACTTTGATTGAATTACAAACTCAGAATATTATTCCACCATCCTGGGGATATTCTCTGATTATTCCTATTCTCAAATCTAATAAAGACTCACAACTTTGTACCTCTTATATATCTACTTCTCTCTTAAACACTGACTATAATATCTTCATCTACATATTTGCTGACAGAATGAAAGTCCTAATCTTTGAAGTGATAAACAATGACCATTTATAATTTATTTACACGAGACACACTCATGACAAGGTTAAAGAATTTTTACTCACATCAAATTTTTAAATATATAGTATGAAGAAGCTTTACTGATCAGTTTAGGTTTAGAAAAGGCCTTTGATTCTGTCAACTGGGATTATCTTTTTGGAATATTGACTTTACTAGCATCTCCCTCTTCTTTCATTACTATATTAAAAACTATCTATCAGAACAACTTAACTTATGTCAAAGTAGGTCCTTTCACTTCAGAATATATACCCATAGCTAGAGGTACTAAACAACGCAGCCCACTATCTCCTATTTTATTGGCACTTACCATAGAAGACTTTGTATCCCAGAAATGAAATAACACAAAGATTATAGGATTAATATTTATAATCATTATAATTCTAAAGTAACACTTTTTCCTGATGACAATTGTACTTACTGTACCTAAAAAGCAGTTTTATGTAAATTAGATTCTATAATGAATCATTTGAAAGACTTCCTAGTCTTCATGTTAATAAACATAAATCTAAGCACACCATACTTAAAAATAAGCTAAAGAAAAAAAAAACAGGCTGATAATCAATACATCATTGGGGAACAAACAAATTCTCTGAATTATTTGAACATAGTCTTGTGTAGTACTATAAAAAAGACAATCATAATCAATATCTTTAATAAATAATCATACAAGTAAATGGACAAATATGTTCATTTCTTTTTGAAGATAGGTTACAGTTGATAAAATGACTCTTTTGTCAAAGATTTTGTTCATTGCTATAGTTTTTAATATTTCTCCTGGGAATAAATTGATTAAAGCTATAAATAAATAATTAATAAACTTTTTTGGTATCCTAATAAGAACAGAATTGCTTATCAACATCATATTAAGCCATGGGGACCAAGGTGGTATAAAGTTCCCAGATATTGAAACATACATCAGATCTTCATTATTTAAAGATCTCATAAATTAGATTGATCCAAATTATAATTTGAACTGCAAATCCCTACATCTCATTATATTGTTAAATGAAAATACTCTGTTAACAAAATTCCCTTTAAGTAATCTTTCTAATAAATTTTGACATTTCCTTTGTTGTATTATGCAGTATAATATAACCAAACCTACAAAGCTAAAGTATTTAAATCACATCTTCAGCAGCTTCAGAAATTGTTAACTATAATGTAGATTTTAAAATCTGGTTTGATTTGCTAATACCTTTCAAAATCATAAAAAAGATTTCAGATAAATTACATTACAACATTTTTATTGCATGGGAAGCAAAGAATTATAATTGCTGGAAATATTGTTTAAAATATCTAAACAGGTTAGATACTCAAGGATTTATTAAAGATTACCCCCGGGATTCATGAAGTTTGCGCCAGGCGCAGGTGTAGCGTAGGCGGTATAATGCCAAATATGGCCACCTAGCGATTCATGTACGATCCAATTCCACATGCACTACCAGCATACACCATATCTGCGCAGCCCTTGGCACAGGTATGCTAATCACCCCATGCGCAGTACTGCACCATGCAAATGAAGGTACATAGCAATTCATGAAGTGCTGCAGGCGTAGTGTAAGCCCACAGAAATTTAAACCAAAAAAAATGGTTTACATTTTGCCAAACAGAACTTCGGAGTTATGAAAGTGGACCAGACTCATGTATTACAAAGTTAACATATTCCAATGGCTAAATATACAGCCAATGGTATAAGAAACGATGCACAACACCTAAAAAACAACATTTAATGTCATGTCCGCAGTAACACAAAGTACAACTGCAGGGCATGTGTGCACAAATGGGAACACAAGGAAAATATATGCAAATGTCATAAAATCGCAATGTAATACAAATCATGATTTCACCATAATACTCAGTGGTATACATGGTACACCACAACCAAGCTGCAAGCGTTGCTAAGGGTCTGTGACAGTGTTCAGCGCTGAAACTATGAATTAGTAGTCAATGCTATGCAAATGAAGCAAGTAATAGTGAATTGCAAACATCCCGCCAGACTAAGGATGTACCATACGGTGCAGCACTACAACACCGAGGAGTGGTTTGGAGGTATACATGACATCAGCAGTGGGGTGTGCCAAAGTAGCTGTAAGCACATTAGAGCAATGCAAATCCAGCCTGCCCGTTGCTAAGCAAAGCCACAGGATAGGGGTGGGGATGTAGGTATAGCATCATTTAGTTGAGAGCACATATGGTACCCCAAAGCGCATGTGTACATGGATGAAAACGTGCCCGAAACCTGGTAAGCAGACGCACGCACCATGCACCATAGCTCAAACAGGAAGGTTAGGGGAAGAAAATAAAGAAAAGCCGCAGTAGGGTAATTGGAGTACAACTGAGCAATTAACACCTATTAACTCACAGTGGGCAATCGACGGCAGCTAACAAGTCTGCTCGCAGCAACTTGCAGAACAGGATAGGGGAGGTGTCGGATTGCAAAAAAAAGAGAACTGTCATAGCAGAGCAAAGCAAACCTGCAGTAGATTGGCCATAGAACACATGCCGTAAGATAAGCCAGGTTTTGGAAAGTACAAATGAAAGCAGGCTGCTGGATGCATGCCAGAAAATGGGACGGGAAACATTAAGAAATTTTAAGGGAAGGGCAAGAGGTAATCCACAGCAGCCAAATGTAATTCAACACCAAAGGCACCACAATAGCAGTACCTGTGGTAAAGCACATAAGATACCCTGTAGCTCCGATGGTACATACACACCCTATGACATCATCAGTGTTCACAGCACAATAGTATAAAGTGTGAAGGCACCTCACACACACCTGTGTATTCCCAAACACTGCACCATCGGTGTAAACAGACGGGGAACTTTTACAATGTACATGTTGGGAGCTGCCATAGCTGTAATTCATCACCATGTGTTAGAGACTGAAGGTGTTGTGGAGGATGATGCTGACAAGCACTGCAGGCTCCAGAGGAGGAGAAGAGTCTTCAGACAAAGGGTAACCTACCAGGGGCTACATGATCTGGAGATAGTAGAGCGTTACAGGGTGGACAGGGATATCTTACATCAAATAGTTGAGCTGTGCCGGTCACGCCTGAGATCCAGAAACAACAGAGGGGAACCCA
>NC_056729.1:222823888-222913452 GCF_019279795.1 Protopterus annectens | reverse complement strand
CACATTTCGGGGTCCTGTTTACGCGCTAGTGCCTTCATCACTCCTCTTTTTCCATGTGCCACTCATGCTAATGCGCGGCAATATATTCTTCTCGATTATTCGTGTCGGGACACGGCGTAAGGCCATGGGCAGGTGTGTTTGATCCTTTGGTAGCAGGTTCTGCATGACCAACTAGGGCTGGGCAGTCCTCGTGCACCACTACTGCACATCTCCAACTTGGTGTCCAGATGTCTACAAAACTGGACATCGTGGTTCTTGATACCCATTCTAATGTTTACACAGGTTACTTATCCCATGAGGGATATCAAAAAATTCTAACACAGACCGATAATTTCGACCATTCTTCTGGCATTAGAAATGTGCTGGGGGTTTTGTGGCAGAAGCAAGTGACACATAGTTTGCAATCCTGGAACTGCCTAGGGTAACACTACCTACTACATATGCGTGAGTGGTCACTATGTGTAGATGTGGCTGCGCCCAAACTAGTAGACCAAGTATGGCTTGATTTGGTGGATCGCTCAGGTATGGGGGGTGGGTTGTGTGCTGTGGAGGATGCTGGGCAGTCCATTATGCATCTAGGGTGTGTTGCATATGATTTGGCCAGTTCCATCAGGACCAATCTGTGGGTATGTGTGCCGGTGACATTTCTGCACATTTGTATCACACATTTTAATATTCATATGTTTGTGGGACGGTGTTCTACAGTATGGCTCTGGTCTGGTTGTATTGCAAATGTCTATACATGTTCTTGTGGTGTTTCTTTCTGCTTTTACCCGCTGCCCCCTCATACACCCTCCACAGTTCACCTATTCTGCATATGACACAGTCTCGCCTTTTGAGGAGGTGATTATGTACCATTACCCATCCCCACACAAACACATATTCCTGACACTCCATCCATCACTGCTTTGGTTGATGGCCCATGACATGGTCAAGGTAACACATTGCATACCCCTACATATGTCAGGTACCTGTATGGTTAATAGTGTGGACTACCCTGGCATGTTTCACCTTCCACATGCTATACCCTCATGCACATAGGTACAAGCCCATACTTAATCTTTCATGACATGGCTTGGTAAGCACCTGGGTAATACCCGCTTCAACTGTGACACACATCCTGACAAGTACGGCTTGGACCGCAGATGTGCGGATTTTGGCCAACTGTTCTGATCATTGGTATGATGCCACCTTTTCCCATGTCCAGGATGGGATATAGTTCGACACATACGTCCGATTGTACTGACAAGCAACACGCACTCCACAGTTAACGCCACCATGATAATACTGTTAGCTTTTAATCTACACATGTTGCCTTATTGTTGTAGTGCAGCTTATATGCTCCTTCTGTTTCGCTATACATGCTTATTTCATTTCCCGTCACATATGGTATGTTAAATGACCGATACTCTATTGTATGTGACTATTATACATGTGCTAGGTAGGATATAGTTCTGTCATACGTGTCACTAGATATTTGCATTTATTGTGTTTTTCTGTTATGCGACCACATCTGCCCAGCTGTACACTCTCTCCTCGACAATATGTGGGTCAGCTGGTGACCCTGACCATTGGGCTGGATTTACCTAATTAGCGGGCGTCATTGGACAGCGATGCGAAGCTTACTCCACTCTGGTATAACCATTTCACACTGCATTGGACCATGGGCAATAATGGTTTTCAATGTCATTTGTTCGAGGGAAAGGGATCCGTTATTCCCTCACCGTGGCATTTGGTGTTTCTGCTTCTTCATTTTGTGTTCGGCAGGAACTGTCTGTATGCTTTGTATATGTTTGCAGTATCCACGGACACTGACAGATGTGATTACTATTGCTTGCAAATTGTTATATGCAAGCATTTTTTAGGTTGCATCGCTGACAGCTGATATTTCCACACCTTGTGCGACACTTCTCGACAAGTCTCCTATGCACTTCCCGCTTCCTTTTCCTATGACTGTGGCTGTATGCAGTGCGCCTCACATTATGCATTTGGTGCTACTGCACCATCTTCACTCCACACGGTTGGGCAAGCCTAACACCGGCATTGCGCCGAGCTTTATGAATCCCGGGGTATGTTTTGTCATCACAAGATTGGTTATTATTACAAAGCATATTAACCTATACACAAGATCTTTGCAGAGTTATACAAAGTCTTCTTTTCTAAATGAACCCTCTTTCATATTTTATATATCTGGAGTACTGGATAACAATTTTAAAACTGATAACACCATATCTGAATTATATGGTATTCTAATAAAAATATAAGACCACTTTACCTTGTAAACACTGGAATTTTATAACTAAAGGTCTTTCCCCTAATTATTCTCAGATGGAGAAAGATAAACATTTTATACCCTGTAAAATGCACTTCTTGGGTTCAGTATTGGAGCATTTTCACCTGAAAATTTCTTCATAGAGTCTTTTTAACTCCAGATAAAATAACTAAATTTAGTAAATCTGAAAATGTTATTTGATGTGTTTAAAATCTTATACAGCAGATTGGTTTCATATTTTTATGAATGCCTCAACTTAAGACAATTCTGGGAAAAATATTGGAAATTTTTCTTAAAACCTTATTTTCAGATTCATTTTCATTAATCAAAATAGTATTTTTTTTAATGTACATGAAGGTTTTGCCATGAATTAAATTAATTCATAGATTTTATGGACAATTCTAGCTATAGCTCGAAATGTATCACTAGAAAGTGGAATTCTGTTACATCTCCAAATATTGAAGATTTCCTGACTTTGTTAGAAAACAATGATATTTAAAGAAACCAGAATAAAACAACTCAGAATGTATCCAAAGAACTTCATCAACAATCCTTGGATAAAGTTTTCGTCTCATATCGACACTTTTCAAATAGACTCTAACTCTTTCCAAGGTCATTTATCTCTTTATAAACAATTGGTTTACTTAACTAGAAATATTTCATACAGTATTTCAGGCCTATGTATATATTGTAAATAGTTGTGTTTCATATTCAAAATTTATATTCTAAAATATTTATTTTATTGAAGTAATACTTTACTGAATTTAAATAAAAGCAAAAAAAGATTCATAGTGTGATTAACATCTGAAGGTAACGAATATTATTATCTGCCTGCCCTATACTTAAAATATTTTCTACCTACACATATCACAAATCCCAGATCCACTACTAATGCATTCTTCTTTGAATTGTTATCTTGTATGAGGACTATTATTCATAAAATATATAATGCAGCTCATCACCTCACCTCTAAATTGTCTATAATAAATTTAGGCTAGATTAAGCCTTCTTAATTTTCTTCACAGTTCATTTGTTTCAGGCCCGTAATACTCTTAGAGGAGTATATTTCACTTTTTCCTTCTTAATGACATCTGTCCTACTGTACATACACATCCAAATACCATATTCCATAATAAGTTTCACTATAGCTTTGTAAATAGGAATCATCCCAGTAATGTCCATAAATGTTACTGTCCTTATTATTGTCATAATTATAAAGCAAACCGTTCTATGTACATTTGACATGTGCCCTTCAATGTTTAAATTGCTAGTAGTCAGGATTACTAGATCATCAAATTTCTGATGACTTTAAATGATTGATTTATTCAGACTGTAAGAATGGATTTGCACTGCCTACATGCTGAACCTTACATTTCATATGATGAAATGTCATTCCATCTGACTGGGCTCACAAATATAGCTTATGAAGATGTATTTGACATTCCTTCTAATCTCTAATGAAAGATGCCAGACCAGTTTTTTTTGTATCATCAGCAAATTTTGCTAACCAGCACCTTACATGACTGGAACCATGGTCTAGTGTCATTGGCTCATTCTATCTAATACAGAGAACACAAGATATAGGAAGGTACACAGTCCTGATACCCATAGTACTCAACTTATGATCTCATGTTCCCTTGACATAGTTTCTTAAATACAAACAGTAGCTTTCCTGTCACTCAACCATTTTGTAATCCATCAAATGGCATATTTGCCAAACCCACCCCCTTCCCCACTGCTGTTAATACAGTGCAGTGATGAACTGAATCAAAGGCCTTAGTAAAGTCAAGATATACCGCATCAACTGAGATGTTATTATTTAAAAGGAAGCATTTCATAGGAAAAAATATTTATGAGATTGATTGCAGTCAACCTCCCATATGTAAATCCATGCTGATGAATGTCCACATAGTTATTCTCAATTATTTTGTTCATGATTTTAATCAAAATTATTTTGAGTCATTTAACAATGATGCTTGTAAGATTGATGGTCAAAAAGTATCTAAGCTATAAGATTCCCCCTCTTATGAACAGGAATTATATTTGTATACTTTCTTACAGTGAAACAATAACTACTATAACAGATTGCTGGAAAAGAAAGGCATAGGCCCTACAATAGTCTCTCTAATATTTAATAAGAAAAATCTTCTACTATCATCTGGACCTGATGAAGTGTTTTTCCTTGTCTATGCAATGGCAGATTTGACCATCTTCTCAGTTCTTTTTGCACACTGATCAGTATCATTGCCTGCTATTTTTGAAAAAGTATCTGTGAAGCATGCCACAATATTACCTAAATGTTCTATTATACTGTCTTTCTTACTAATCCAGTTAGTTCTAGTTTGTCCTTTCCTGCACTAATATAGTTAAAACAGGTGTTCTTTTTGTCTATAACATACTTTCCAATTTTTACCTCATTAGCCTTCTTTGCTCATCTTAGAATTTGTTTCATCCTGTTACATTTCTCTATAAACTTCAATATATTTCCTAATATCATTTCTCTGTCCTGTCGATTCGTAAAGGCTGTGTAGTTTCGCACGGAGTCTAAGAGCAAAGCAAGACTCCGCGCAGCTCGGGCGATCCAGGAACAGCCCAAAGTCCGGTGAAGAGTCAAGTTTGTTGAAAACGGCTCTTACACGGAGTGGGCGTGGATAAGCTAATCACCTTACTTGCAGCCGAATAGCATGTGAATGAGGGTGAGTAGCGATCCAGGAAGCCCAAAACAGCCTTTCGGTAAGAGTCGTTTTCTAAAGACTGTAGAAATGTACCACTCAGTTGACAACTGAGTACGCTTTCTGCAAACTGCAATGGAGCCATGTCAGCTCCAAATAAAAGGGTGCATATGTGTCGGTAGTATATGCCAATGGCACAAATATGTGGCCATTGGCAAGGTAAACCTGATGCAAATATACATGAAAAATATATAATTTTTTTTTCCCGGCGGACAATTGCCGATAGCTTGAAACCCAGCGAGCCTCACAGCGAAATGGGCTGCGCTGGCGCTATAGAACATAAGCAACGAAGGGTTTTAAACCCATTAAATGTGGGTTTTTATGGCAATACATGGAATGTCAATGCAGGGACCAGCAGACCAAAACCAACATGGCCACCGTGTAGTGGGTAGTATAAGCAAGGGGGGAATGCTGAGTCTAAGAGATGTAATCTACATTAGTAGGCAATCTGATGCAAATGAGTGTAAGGACACTGAATTCCACTGTCACATAGCAAATGAGCACATTCTGAGTAGTGTAAGATTTAGCATAAGTGGAGAGGAATGCAGAGTAGTAGATAGGTGACATCACAGGGGGGGGGATGGTAGAAAGTAATGCAGTTCATTGGGGGTGAGAGTTACTATACAGGTGTCAGACAGATATCATGGAAAGAGTGTGCCACTAAGTAAGCATGGGAGAAAGTCAAGAAATGGAAGGTGTACACTGTTGCCTACACCAAAGCTCTCTCTGCTGGATGTGGCGCATGCGCAACGCAGCGCCGCCCACAAAGCGCGAGTAAGGCAGTGTGCCCAAGCAGTAAAGGCAGCAGTGTGCTCACGCAAGGCAGACTGAGCATGTGGGAGCGTGTTGCTGGGAGATGCTCAACAATCGCTTCGCCAGGCATGGGCGCATGTGTATGCGCCAAAACCCGAATAAGCAGATCTCTGAACTGTGT
Source organism: Protopterus annectens (assembly GCF_019279795.1). NCBI lineage: Eukaryota > Metazoa > Chordata > Ceratodontiformes > Protopteridae > Protopterus > Protopterus annectens. Next base: position 222,907,514 of record NC_056729.1, on the reverse strand, counting down.
AAGTATGTGCGCCAGCGTGGTGTTGCTCACTGTGAGTGTGTTTCTCGCTGGTTTGGTACAATAACGGCCCTTCCTGAGGAAACAGAAAGGAAAAAGGAAGCAACAGATGGCAGTAGGAAGTTAGCAGGGAATACTGCTGGAGCTGAAGTAGGTGAAAACAATTAGATGGCAGGCAAAATCACATTGGTGGCAGAAATAGTAGCCCAGCCTGAAAGCACTTAAAAACTCTGCAAACAGCAGTGCAGAAACAGTTTCTCTCAAGAGACACTGCAAGACAGGAAAGTTAAGTTATCAGAATGAAAACTGAAAAAGCTTGAACCTCAGAGCAGAAATGTGCTTAGGGGCCATAGCTGCTGTCATAATGAGACATAGGCTTACTTGTTGAGGGTGGTGACAATGCAGATGGTGCCAGACAACCCACAGTGAGGAGACGGAGAAGAGTGTACAGGCCCAGGGTCACCTACCATGGCTTACATGAGCTGGAGATAGTAGAGCTTTTATAGAGTGGGACAGAGACCTCCTTGCTGGGAAAGTAAATAGTGAGCCTGTGCAGGCCACGCTCTCACACACAGAACCAACAGAGGGGAACCCATCCCAGTGGAAACCAAGGTATGTGTTGGCCTAAGAATAATAAAGCAACAGGTACCTTCCAGAGACCAACTGGCGGGCATGATGGGATATCACAGGCATCAGCCTCCAGGGTACTGCACCAGTTCCTGGATGCCATGTCAGCACATGTCGGTGATCATGTATATTTCCCCCAATGCCCAGGAGGGTAATTGGCCAGCAATATGCGCCCTTCCAGCAACAGCGGAATACCTGGAGGTAGTGGGTGCGATAGACTGCACGACATTACACGCATCAAAGCACCAGTCAAGAGCGGGTAGGGCATACATCAAATCAAGCAAGGGCTTCCTCTCCATCATCAACTGCCAGGTTGTGTGTGATGCCCAGGGCATAATAATGAATGTAAAAGTGTGCTGGCTGTCCTGGGAGCTACCACGATTCCCACATCTGGCATTTGACGTAGCTGTACCAGACATTTGCCAATGGGGGGACATCCCGCACGGACACCTCATTGGGGGATGCAGGTTGGTGCACTGGAGCCGCGGGCTGATGACACCCATCAGAAATGCACACACACCTGAACAGGAACGCTTGAGTAATGAGGCACACGCACAAACACGTAGCCGTGTAATAGGAGCGGTGTTTGGGCTGCTCAAGTCACGGTTCCGTGTCTGGATAACATCTGGTGGAGCCTTGCAGTACACACCAACTACATGTACCCACATCATGGCATGTGCTATGCTACATAATATGATCTTATGAAACAGCTGCAGCAGGACCAGCATAGGGCCGGGCCAAATGAGCCCCCACCATTGCTGCCAAGGCCATCACAGGGCAGAGCGTGACTCCTCGGAGGAGGAATAACCTGAGCCTGCCCCAGTAGGCAGAAGGAGGTGTGCCCAGTATGCCCTGGCCTTGGCAAAGAGGCAACGACAGCACATACACTGGCTCAGTAGGAACCCTGGGAATGATACCCCTCTGACTCAATTATTATAGCAACAGGGATGCCTAACATGACACAACCTGCTCTCAAACATGTACAGGGAAGTGTGTAATATGCGCATCCTGACAGAGACAGCCCCTGCAGCACCACCTGAGGCATGAATGCTATGTGTTAAGTAGTGTAACACTACATGTACTATATGCACACCTGAGGACCCTGACTAACATCCTACCACTCACCAAGCATCATGCACAACAACATGACAATGAGATGATCATGCAACAATTGACTGAAGCATCGCAGTTAGTCAAAGGGGATCCAATGTGTGCCAGTCTGGGATGACATGCTGAGCATGATGATGTGCACTACCTGGGTTAGGGACTGAGATGTGCACCTATCAGTGCAGGCATGTATGGGATACTGGCAAAGGCTGTTGTCACCCACAGTGTGCCCTGAATAGGTAAGGCTCAAAACACAAAACCCTATCTCCATAGGTATCAGAAGGGATAAGAATAAGATATGGGATAAGTTGGAACAGCAAGATGCATGCAGCGTCTAAACCTCACCCAGTATGGAGAATGTTGATAATTCTGCGCCTGTAACAGAAAAACTGGAGGCAAAAGGCTCACAACAGCACCCTAACACTACCAGGTTACAGCCTCATACTGTGCTGTACAGCCTCAAAACTTGGAACAAGCTACAAAAGGAGGATGGTGACTAGCAAGAATTGTCAAGGATAACCACACCCCCATGTCGGTACCATTAACAAAAGCAAGGTGCATGGACTAGCCACACTCAAGTAACAGTGGCTAAAACTGCCCCCAGTTTATAGCTCTGCTATAGACTACTGTCCCAACACCAGGAACCGCATCCGCCTATGCTGGAACACATGAATATATCAAGTCCTCCAAACCACATTATATTGGGTGACTGCAAATACCCAGACATAGACTGGGAGCATTACACTAGCTCCTAACAGTGTAGACAAAAGTTCATAGAATCCATAAACCAAAAGGCCCAGGAACAACGTAGACTCACTTCCACAAGAGGGTAAGCATACTGGGATGTGGGATATAATCAGCAACATGGGTACTGGATGGCAAGTGATTAGAAGTGTGTATTGCTCACTGGTAAAACCAGCATTCATAGAGTAATCACACTGATATACAAATCCCGACCACAAAGTCCCTGGCCAGAAAACCACAGTGGAAACACATGTGTTAAGCAATATTTGCACTCCTCCAAACTGATGTGGAATCCAGTTAAAGTGTCCTGTGCAGGTGCAAAATATGGGCCACACCTCAGAACCTGTAATACAGCCATTCCATGAACACTGCCAGGAATGCTTTATTATGCAGTCCTAAATTAAAACAAGACACAATGCCATACATGTAGAAATCTGGCATGGTGACACCGCCATTAAAATACAACTAAACCATGCAAGAGAATGAGGAAGCTACTGTTACGATAGAAGCAAACATAAACAATGAAGTAATCACTGATCAGTAGTATGGCAATAAAATCTGTCTCACACATACAATCCACTAAGGTCAGCCACAACAAGTGGAATTCAGAATCCTGAGGCAATGTTGGCACCTGCCCCCAAGTACACAGACAACCTCTAACTCCACCCAAGAAATACAAATATATAGGAGAGATGCAACCATCTATCCAAACTGGAGGCTGAGCTCCTCAACTCAGTACTCCCAAAAACAAGTCAGGAGGAGAAGGTAACCATTATCACACTACAAACACAGTCCCACATAGACCTATCACAACCTGCAAACCAAACACATAAACACAGAAAACATTCCCAGAGGCACAAATTACAAACACAGCACACACCAACAGAGGCCTCTAAAGCAGACACCCAATCAAACAACCTCCAAACATAGCACATGCAACACATAGTACACAAAGCTGGTGTGCCAAACAGTCACAGGCCAGAAGGAGAAACAACATGCCTGGATAAGCAGTTGTATTAGGTGACTCCATAGTCAGACACACTGCCGTCCGGCACACCAGACTGAACAAGGGAAAGGGTACAGTAAGCTGCCTGTAGGCTGCCACAATATGCTGTTACATAACAGAAGTATGTAGGTCACCCAAAGCAAGTAGAAATATGATGAAACTAAAAAACCCAGGGACATAAAAAAAGAAAAAAAAAAATTTTTTTTTTTGGGAAAAAAAAAAAAGGGAAAAAATTATACTTAAACCCCCCCTCCAAAAAACCAAGGGGTTTAAGGCCCCCCAAAATTTTCCCAAAAAGGGAAAAATTCCAAATAAACCAAAAGGCCCCAGGAACAACGAAAAAAACCACTCCCCCCCCCCCCCCCCGCCCCCCCCCCCCCCCCCCCCCCCCCCCCCCCCCCCCCCCCCCCCCCCCCCCCCCCCCCCCCCCCCCCCGCCCCCCCCCCCCCCCCACCCCCCCCCCCCCCCCCCCCCCCCCCCCCCCCCCCCCGCCCCCCCCCCCCCCCCCCCCCCCCCCCCCCCCCCCCCCCCCCCCCCCCCCCCCCCCCCCCCCCCCCCCCCCCCCCCCCCCCCCCCCCCCCCCCCCCCCCCGCCCCCTCCCCCCCCCCCCCCCCCCCCCCCCCCAAAAAACCAAAAAAAAAAGGGGGGGGGAAAAGGGGCATCCCTGATGTAAAAATTAATTTCGGGAAATGTTACTTTGCAGATGGGAAAGGATTCCATTACCCAACAAGGTTTTTCCCTATTTTTTAAATCCAAATCTAGAAACCCAAAGGGGATGTACCTTATGACCCTCACGTTAAAAAACCTAAAGGTCCTAAAAGGGAAAAGGGCTCAAATTATGCATATGCTGCCGGCTGTAGCACCCCATAACAGCACAATGCCACAGAGGCATTGCATGTGGAAGGGGGCCATCCAACACAGGAGAATGGAAGCTCCCCCCCAGAAAACTAAACCATGGAGCTGTAGAGTGAAATGTCAACCTCAAAAAAATAAGAAAAGGATGTGTTGGGCAGTACATAATCCAGACCCCCACCCACCAGAACCCCCATATTTTGGGAGAGCCCCTCACTGACACTCTTCAACGGGAATCCCAAGTGGAGGAGAGTAAACACGGGGTCCACTGTTCATGCCAACAACACAAAACAAAAAAATGGCCAAAATTCAAAAGCAAAAAAGCCCACACACCTCACTAACAAATGCCCTGGGGTAACCCTGTTGAACCATAACCAGAAGAACAAATTGTACAGGAAAAAGGTAACCCAAAGGGTTTCACAACTGGGGTGGAACCAGTTGGGAATTACAGTAGCCCTGAATCCAAAATATCACAAAAAACACACACATATTGAAACAAAATCCTGCGGTGATGCAAACCCCCTAAAATACATAGAGACTGTGGCCCCTGAATTGCAGGCGGGTAACACCAACATCTAAAAGAAAACACACACAGAATGGTATAGATGGTTCCTGGGTTATAAAAGGATCCAAGTGTGGAATGCCAAACCACCACTGTCAATGTCACCTTACCCGAATATGTACCCAAAGAGCTGTACAACAAAGGGGCCCCAACAAAGGGTGGGAAGGAACTAAAATCTACCCCAAAATCCTAGAAGCTCGGGCACAGTATGGAAAATCAGCTGTCCAGACAAAAATTTGGGGACCTCTGACAGACCCAACCCAGGTTTTCCAATCAGCCCTGCCCAAACTGGACCAAAAACATAAAGGAGTGGGGGCAATTGGCCACACAGTGTACGGGCCCTGCAAAGGGCTTATAAAAACCCCAGTGCATTATAGAAGGGCTCCCCAGCTTAAATTAAACCCCACATTCAAACAAACCAACCAAGGCGAAGACATGGCAGAATGTGCCCACAATACAAACCCAGAAAAACCCATCCCAAAAGGGTTTTGGTCCATTTGTTGGAAAGTATAGGACAGGAAACAGGGAAAGGGACTGTGTCAACTTTTTGCAAGGCTAAAACTTCCCCACAAATCCCCCACTGCACAAGCATCCCCAAAAGGGCCACAAAAACAGACAACTGGTGCCTACCTGCAGAAAGCAATTAGAAACTAAGTAACCCCGGGATAAAGGTCCCAAAATATTTTAACCCTTTGTAGAACAGTAATGGGGAACCGGGGGACAAAAGGGGATGAATCCTGCAGGACAAACAGGGTATGTTACAGAAAAACCAATCCCACCTTATGAAGTGTCAACTAATGGGGGAGGATTGTGGTTGCAGATCCTTATCAGGTCAATTGACAAATCCCCTGTGGGAGCCTCACGACACCTCCACAACCATAAAGTAAAGTACCTCTCAGGGTATCAAAGAGGCACAGAGCCTTTGGCCTTTTCTGCATCAAAAACATCTGCCCTTGTACAATCTGTGGAGTGAGCTATGACATGAAAACCCTGCCCCCAGCACTGATTACAAGGACAACTGATGTGACCATAACACAGAAGCCACACCCATATAACCCCCAAAAGGCACATAATCACTTATCAACCCCCAATGGGAATCTTAGAGGGGTGGGAATGGAGATCCTGGGTACACCATTAAAGGGAACAACACAGAAAAATGAATTGTCTGGCAAACTATTTCAAGTGTGGAAGGCAAACACACTCCCAATAGCTTAACATGGACAGGGCACACCAGTGTTTCAAATGTCCCTATGTTTGGGGAAACACTACCAATTTTGGGGAAACCCTGGTTTAAGTAGAATCTGAACAGAATAAATGGGATTACAAAACGGCCCCAAACCAGGTGTTTCCCAATGAAATGTAAACAGTGATAGGTAAAGCCCAGGATACTGTCCACCAAGTCAAAGTCTACCATACACTATAAGTACTACAGTTTATCATGTAAAGGGTTGCAACGACAAAGACCCATGCAAACACTGCGGGCACAGTAAACCGTTTGCACCAAAAAGCTTGTCGAACTCCAAATGCCAAACACAAACCCATAAACGGGGAATTTTTGAAGCACACTCTCCACAAATGTTGGGGCTGCAAGCCCCAACAGGAATGCACACGGGGCACCACACCTTTGGGATAGTCACTTGAAAAATACATAGTCAAAAACCCATGGGAACTAATGGGCATGTAATTAGGCCAAATTGTTTGCATTGGACACATTCTGTATTTTAGGTTTTTTCCAAACCAACCACTTTACAGCAGTCTGCCCAGTCACACAGTTAAATGACTACAAGCTTGGATTATGGACCCCCCCATATGAAAATCCCACAGATCACAAGTTGTTAAACAAACAGGGTGCTGGCAATAAAATGTGCAAACATCTATCAGAACAAATAAGATTTGACAATTAAAACATAGGGTGTAGAGGTCAACACGGGCCCCCCTGGGAATGACAGTTTACCAGAGTCCTTACAATCCTTCCCTTTTCTAAACAAAATGATGAAAACCCCTTAAGTCAGCAGGTGAAAAGAAACCAGTAATGCAAACCTTGGGTTAAGGCAAACAATTATGGGGTTTGAATCCTAAAATGCAGTTTTTGTGTATGGGTTGTGGTTTGTGGGAAAGCCTTTTGGCAACTGGAAAACACTCGGGATGCACATTCCCCAAAACAGTGTGTGCCCTATAAGTAAGCAGGAAAAAGAAACCCCGGGAAAAATACGTCCAACCCCCCAAGTTCATAACATATTTAGGGGGGGGTTTTGTCTGAAAGGAATGTTGTGTTTGCGGGGGGGTTAGGGGGTTTGAGGAAATTTCCCCTTTGGCAACAGGGAACAGACTACAATGCACACCCCAAAACCCTGATATGTAGCACCTATAAATGGGGGGGAAATCCCAAAAGGGAATGCCACCTGCAAGGGTCCACCTTTGTAAACATATTTGGGTAGGGGTTTGAACCGGGGAAGGGCAATTTGGTTTTGGGGGTTAGGTTGGAAAATTCCCCTTTGGAATAGGTGAACGGGAACCACCCTTTAAAACACTGAGTGCACACTTAAATAACAGGAAAGAAAACTCCCAAAATGAAACCTCTCAACGTTTCCAAGTGTCATAAAAGTTAGGGGGGGGGTTTGAACCTTGAACAATGTGTTTGTCTGGGGGGTTAGTGTGTGGGAAAATCCCCTTTTGGCAACTGGTGCGCTACAGGATGCCATTCCCTTTCAAACACGATGATGTCAGCACCTATAAGTAAGCAGGAGAAAAAACTCCCAGTAATGAATAGCGCCTGCAAGCCGTCTCAATTTCATAACATAGTTAGGTGGGGGTTTAATCCTAAGGGAAAGTGTGTGTTTTGTTGGGGTTAGTTGTGGAGGGAAATGTCCCTTTGGCAACTGGGGAACAACTACAGGATGCCATTCCCTTTCTAAACACTGATGTTCAGCACCTATAAGTAAGCAGGAGAAAAAAACTCCCAGTAATGAAATAGGCTCGCAAGCGCCCGTTCAAGTGTCATAACATAGTAATGGGGGTTTGAATTCTTGGCAAGTGTGTGGGGGGGGGAAAAATGTCCCTTTGGCAACTAGGGAACAGACTACAGGATGCCTTTCCCCCTTTCTAAACACTGTTCAGCAAAGGCCCAGGCTCTGGAAATTTGTCTGTTGCTTATGCCCCTTTGGAAGTGTTTGTCAGTGGGGTGTTATTGGGTTTGAGTCCCTTTTGGACAGACAGCCGGGGGCCTTCCTCCAAAAATATATACCAAAAAGAGGGTCCCGGGATGAGCCTTGTGGGCCAATGTAACTGGGGGGGGTTTCCGCAATGCAAATGTGGGTTTGCCTTGAGATGTGAATCCTCTAGTGACATAGGGCTTTTTTAACTGGTGAGCTTTAGAAGCCCAAGTGGGTTTGTAAGGTTTTTTGCAAGGTAGGTAGGGTTAAAATTCCCCCAAGGGCCCTTGGTGTGTTTAAAGTAAGGGTTAAACCTGGTAGGCTGGGGGCTCTCTACCCTGAACCGGGCATCTGTTACGAAGAATCATTTTTCCATCCCAAAGTGTTTTGGGTGCATCATTGGAGGTTTGATTCTGTGAATGCAGTTTTTTGGATATTGGGTGGGTTTGTCCCTGCCAACTAGGACGGGGGTAAAAGAGCCTTTCCTTCTAAACCCCGGGGTAAAGGTGGGCCCCCTAAAAGCAGGAGAACAGAAATGAATGTGTGAATGATGCCTGTGTTTATTAGCAGTAGTTTGATCTCATGGCAAGGGTGTTTGCATGTGTAAAATGTCTTGAACAGGACAAACAGTGACATCCTTCAAACAGGGAAAACAAGTGGGCTTGCAGAGGGCCCCACAAAAGCTTTCTAGATTAGGTTGATCAGTATTCCAGGGTTTGCGCAAAATATCAAAAAAGTCAGAAACGGGCTGATGTGTCCTTTGTCCAAAAAACAAGTTTACCAGTTCCGTTAACACTGCAAATATGCAACTATGCTGTACTAAATCAGGGGTGAGGCTGGGTCCAGTCTGTGCCCTGTCAGCCTGTCTGTCAAGAAATAAGGGGTAAAACCCCTGGTATCCTGGTTCTTCAATAACAGCACTGACCCACAGTGGTTCCAAAATTTGGGATTTTGTTTCCCTCCCACCCAGTATCCCTGAATATATGGGGCTTCCCTCCTTGAAGTTGTTATTGGGGGGCTGTCTAGCAGGTATAAGAGATGATTTATGTCCTGTGTTTTACCAGTGTTTACTCCCAAAATAAAACATCCCAAACATTGCATTGCAGAGTCATGGGGGCAACATGCCACTTGCTTTTTACATGCCATCATTGTGTTTTCCCTTTTTCCCTACCCCCGGCTCCTTTTATTACCCTTCGTTGACATATTCCAAAGTATGCCAACATGTGCAAATACATGGTCTTACCATTGACAACAAACAACACACATTACTGCATCAGGCATGGGGATCCCCACTAATTCAGCACAAGTTTTAACAACATGTATTTTTCCCCAATTTACCCGGGCATCGCAACATGTTAACCTGACCTTACATTTGTTCAATTGAGGTGTTTCTCTGCCGGGGGGAACGGTATCCTGACAAATACCCCTTGACAGTTTTTATGTTTTGGGGGCACATGGTGAAGGGAGCATGGTAGGCCCCCTGGTGTTGAATTGTGAGGATGCACACATTCCACCTCATGGCTGCAATCTGTGTGACAGCCACGATTCCCTGCCAGGTATACAATCATTCCTACCGGTACCTGTGCCTTCGTGAATATTACCCCCCAGACTGTCGTCACAGAACATGTTGTACGGACACAATCCCTTTTCGGGCCAGGCGGGCGGTTCTTGACAGCACACAGATGATGCTTCAAGGGGGCATGTGTCACAGACGCCAGGTGTGTTGGGAGGTGACAGCCACCCCTGGTTTGGTATGTAGTACAAAAACCCCAGCCTGTATGATGGTGGGAGGCACCCCAAAGTCAATGTGTCATGGTGCGGCGTGCCCTGGTTTTTCCCAGATGTGTGCAACAGCCACAGCTGAGGTTTTGTGGGACCCTGGGGCTCAAGTCCGCCAGGCCGGACTTGTGGGGGCACCGCCAGCCCCCATGGTCTGTTGACATGTGCCAAAGTCCCTTCCCGGCAAGCCCACGGCTGTCTTGGCGGTCTGTTTTTGCAAAAAGGCATTGCGCTGCTCTGGCCCCCGGGGGCCCTGGCATACCTTCCCCCATCCCCCATGTCACAATCGCCCGCCTGACTGGTTCCCGAAAATGCCCCAGCCGCCTGTGAGGGCAGGCCTCGCTACCATTTGGGGCCCATGCCGGGTCCCTGCCCTTTCCGGTGACCTCAGGTCCCCTCCGCCCTGCTGAAGGGTAGACGGTGGGCAGCCCTGACACATGCCAGGTGCACAGACCTGACACTGCGGTGACAGGGCCTGTGCACACGAAGGAAATGCCACATGCGCACATGCCCTGACAGGGTGTATGCAGATAATGCCCATGACACAGGGACTGCAACGGTTACACATGTACCTTTGCAACACAAGCACAATCATCGGCCCCTTAGCCGTAAACACAACACAACAGTGTAAAACAGGAAAAAAACCCAATGCACACATGCACAGGTGCACACATGCACAGGTGCACACATGCACACATGCACATGCACACATGCACACATGCACAGGTGCACACATGCACACATGCACACATGCACATGCACACATGCACAGGTGCACACATGCACACATGCACACATGCACACATGCGCACATGCACACATGCGCACATGAACACATGCGCATGCACACATGCACATGCACACATGCACATGCACATGCACACACACATGCACATGCACACATGCACACATGCACAGGTGCACACATGCACACATGCACACATGCACACAGTTTCACACAATTGTACAGTACTCAGTATGCGTGATATCAACACACAGATACACCTACATGCATACAAAGAGCACTACTAAGTGAGCCAAATAGTACTATTACTATCAACACTATTACAGAAATTGTTAATACACACTCACCAGCATGGATAGGCTGCATTGCTGTTATACCAGAGGGTCCTGCAGACGTGAAGAAACTAATGTCAGTGGGCACAACTGTGCCATTGTTACTGAGTATGATACAGGTCAGTAGTACAACAGTCGCCTTTCACAGGTCAGCAGCTAATATTGAGGATATCACACTTGCACATTAAATACTATGGTGACAGCTACAAACCAAGGACACACCTCACACATGCATTAACTACCAGTGTACACAACAGTCAACTATACATATGGCATATTACCTGCACGTTCACTGTCTTGCTGCTGTGTGGCTCCAGCCTCCATCATAATGCATGTCTGCTGCTGTTGTTGTTGCTGGCAGACTGGAGCCACTACACTCATGAGTAGTCCCTCCAGTCTGGTGAGTGGGGATGTGTAGCCACCCCACCTGTGGCAACCTGTTGCCTGTGGATATCCGACGCACGCTGACGGACATGTCTGATTAAATCACTGCAGTGATGTCGTACCTGCTCATATGTCCCATTATGCGTGCCTATGTCATTTACCCGACGGACAAGGTCTTGCCACAGTGCAGCCCTCTCCTGCTGATTCTGGCTGGTGCAGGAAAAGAGTATTGCATAATCCCGCACCAGGCTCTGCTGTATCTCCTCATCCTCAGCTGTGGAGTAAGTGGGATTCCGCGGGTGGGCCATGTACCTGAGAAAGAAAATAACCTGGTATCAGCAATATATGTCAGCAGAATTTGGCACACATACTACACATGCTACTCGACTGTTATGATACAACATATCTCACATATGTAGCATCTGTCTGTCTATTGGTGGATACACATGTAGATGGCCAGGTATCAGTGCTCAGCCAGCAACTGTGCAACAGTACCTGGCAGACTCCATACGACATACTACCAAACCCCAGCAGTCAGAACACTGATTCAGGTCAAGAGCACCTCCTCATTCTGGGGGTTTGTATCTAGGCACTGTATGGCCTACATCGTCAACTACTGTGAGCTGACCACACACTGATTGCCCTGGATATACATATCCCACCTCCACCACCAGCACAAATGACTATAGTGCATAACATTACAGATACAAACTTTACACTTTGTAACAGTGATATGGTATCCTTTCAGCCCACTGGGCCAGTGGCAGATACAACCCACAATGCTGACCCCTACACAATTGCTTTCTACAGATATCTCCGAGAATGCATGGATCATGCAATCCCATATATGACCAAGACACTCTCCACAAAGGGACAGCATCCTGTCTGGTGGACCCCAGCCATAGACAGATTGTATTACAGAAGATGGAAGCTACTGCAAGACAGAGCATAATTCACTAAAGGGAGGCATGTCTGAGCAGCACTGGTAAGGATCTATTTTCCATCATACAAAATACATGGGCAACTTTGAGAGGGAAATCAAGAGTGACACTACTGATAACCAGAAGGCCTTCTTCAGTTATGTTAGCAACCTGGTCAGGAGCCATCCTCTATGCCCATAGGTAGTACACAACAACAAATATTTCACTGACACCACAGATATCGACAACATTGTGGCAGACAGGTTCAGTGCAGGTGTCACCCCACCCTCTCCCCCGAAATAAGGCATAGTTATCCCAGCTGACTGTAACCTGTCATCACAGATGTCCAGGTGAGAGACACCCGCAGGACAGCAGAATACACAACATGGATGGGACCTGATGGTATCCCCAGTTGCATGCTACATAAACTCTGACAGGAGCTAAACACACATATAGAAGTGCTATGTAACACTAGCCTGACTACAGGATATGTACCTGTACACTGGCGCACAGCAGCAGTGGTTCCACTCCACGAAGGAGGCACCTCAACATAGCAATACAATACAACACAATACATTACATTACAATACAATACTATACAATATGCTATTGCCCCTGGGTCTACAGCAGTGTACTGTTCTGCTACCCTGACCATTGTGACACATGTGGTGTGATGGTACCTGCTACTGTCACACAGTTACACAGGGTGACTCATATGGCATATTACCTATCTGACTAACATTCAGCAGGGGTATGTGTGACATGTACTCATGGGGAGTCTTGCTTCTTAACACTGTGTGGTTTATTGCAGGGTATGTCTTATCTGTGGGTAGGAACTCTTACCTCCACATGTGCACTCTATTGCAGTGGCATGGATGACACAGCAGACATTTAGGTTGTGGATGGTGTGAGGTGTTACTATGGTTGTTGGACATCTGTCATGGGTGTGACTTCCATATGTAAATCCGGGAGTGGTAACCTCTATGTGGGTAGCATATGTGTACTCTGTGGTGTTGTCAGTCACTGTGCATTGGTAATGTGTTTGAGTGCATTGTCACAGTGTTGTACATGTCACTGTGTCCTTCTCCATATCTGTAGCTGTCATGTGAGGTCCATACCATGGCATCCATTATGTGGTGTGGAGGGGTACACCGACCTACATGTCCATAGCTGACTCACCATGTCCGCTGACACATACCATGTGCAGGTATTCCAGGGATAGTGTGCCACTGTGAATATCATTGGGGCCACTATTGTACACATTTATGACCCTGTTCACCCTGACACATGCAGTGGTGGGCAGCCAATCACATATCTGGTGGTTACTGGTGTAGGTGATCTGGAATGTGGTATGGTACTCCGGATCTGACACTGGTGTTCACTCCATGCCTTTGTCACCAGGCACCTGTTGCAATACATCTGAACACATGTGCCTCACTCAGAATTTATATACATCTCTCTCTCTCTCTCTCTATATATATATATCTATATATAAATATATATATATATATATATATATATATATATGTATATATATATATATATATATATATATATATATATATATATATATATATATATATATATATATATATATATATATATATATATATATATATATATATATATATGTCCATATACATATACACATATATATATCGATGTACATATATTGCTATAGATGTGGGGGGCACAGATGGGGTGTGAGTGACAGAGGGGTGGGACAGGCTGTGTTGCAGGTCGTCATATACAGTCATACCTGTAGGTAGTCAGATCAGTCTGTCTATGTATATGTATCTACATATATCTATATCTGTATGTGTGCATTACATAGATATGTTTGTACAATATTCTATCTACATCTGTCTATGTATTCCTACATCTCTCTCTCTATGTATGTATACATATATGCATATCATATATATATATATATATATATATATATATATATATATATATATATACTCATACATATGTTGACATACATACGTATCCATATGTTAGACAGGTATAACAACATATTTGTCTACCATACTGTATACACACACTAACATACTGCTAAACATACATAACTGTGTAACCTACTTTGTACATGGCACTACAACCTACAATCAAACAACATTGATATGTGCACATAGATGCTCTCACATGCAAATGTATGTACAGCCTTCGCTGATAGTTGCTGTATGTCCCCTGCCCTTTACACATCTTCATATACATATGGATACAGACCAATGACACATATGGAGGGTTCACAGTATGTAGACCTTTATAGTATTACTTTACATTACCTGTGTTTGTCACAGCTGCTTGTGTTGCTGTCTGATTCTCTGTCCTGCTGCTCCACTTCCCAGTTGTCAGCTTTCAGGTAGCTGTTGCTGAACAATTTGTTTCTGTCTGCTTAATTGCAGTTTTCTCTGTCTCTGTCTCTGTCTCTGTCTCTGTCTCTGTCTCTCTCTCTCTCTGTCTGTCTCTCATGTCCTTCTCAGGGTGCAATGAAAGTATTGCATGCATGAACATGGAGTACAGCATACTTTTGTAGGTATCTGCATATGCCCATGTGATGGCCTCTGCACCAATTGTTAGCCAGCATTTGCTAATTGCATGCAGCCAGTTGTGTACTGATTGCAGTTCTCACTGTGATTTCAGAACAGTGCTATAAAAAGGTATGTGAGATAGGCGTAGCCCTTTCAGATTTTAAGGGCAGGGACCATGCTGTTATGCTGTGGACAATGTTCTGTGAGTGTAAAGGTTGGTATTTCTCTCATATTTCCAGGTGTGTTGTAGATTAACATTCCTCCATTCATTTCTCCAGTTTCCTGTACTAACTGTGTATGTACACTGACACCTACAACTACTACTACTGTTAAAGTGTGTGTGTGTGTGTGTGTGTGTGTGTGTGTGTGTGTGTGTGTGTGTGTGTGTGTGTGCTTTCCTTTCACTTTGCTTGCACTCTGTTGCTAAGGCTTCAATAGTTGCCCTTTACAGTCACTACTTGTATGCCTGCTAGGTGTCTTGACTGTAGTGTGCTGCTGTAGCTTTCCTATTTTCCATGTACATTCACACCTTGGAATGCTTGCTATATCTGCTAAGGTGTTACAGCATGCAGTGTGGTCTGGCCATGGTGTGGGCCTTGACATCTATTAGGGTATTTGAGTATGCTGCTGAGCAGGCCCCAGAGACTTTCAGGTTCATCTGTTATGTGCCTCATGGAATGGTACATATCAGTGGGGTACACCCATTAAAATGTCTGGTATGCTGCAGTTGTGACTGTGGGTTAACATGAGCATATGTATTACTACACTTTTTCTGCCATGCAAGTGGTGAATACTTTCCGGACTCCATAGTTACCATTGCATGTGTTACACCTTTCTGCCTACTGTTTGTACATTTCACATGGGGTCTGTGGGGCATCCCTGTAAGTCATTCACTGTTGCTATGTCTAGGCTCTTAACTATTCAAATATGGTGGTGTCGGACCCGTCATGTGTACAGATATTTGCAGGTTGTCCACATTTCTGCCTCATATTTTGGTCAATATCTCATGCACACCTTTTTCTGGCAAGTCACTCTGGGCTCAAGTCAGAATATGGTGACAAACATTGAAGTTACAGACTGCATACCCTTCCAAACATCCCACAAAGTGCAGACCCTGTTACTTTCTGAACTGTCTGCGTTTGTTGTAACATTATTTGTAATGTGTCCCTGGTTTTGGGCCTTTGCTCCACATATTTTATTACTTGTTCCAGATGTGTTCCTGTAAGAGGTTGTGGGGTATGGGCAGTGCTTATCCTGCTGTGAGTATGTGTGTGTCTTGCAAGGTGCTATAGAGACATTATTACCTACTAGCTTCCAACTAGCATGGCTGTTTCTGTTCACACACTACTATTATGGAAATCCACTAGTTTTGATAGTAATTCTAAATGTCATGCTTTGTGTACTACACATCTATATTCCCTTTACATTCATTCCTACTATTACATGATATATTTACTTTAGCACAATGTTCTTGTATAAGAGTCATGGCTTAGTGGTAAGTCATGCAGACTACAGTTGCCAAGGTCCTGGGTTCGGGACTCACACTGGGATTTTATTTTGCTTTTGAACTGAGTACAGGACCTGTCAATCAGAGTGACTAAGGCACTTTTAAGCAGTTGTAACCGGGTTAGCGCTGGTTTGCGCGGAGCTCACGCATGCGCACTGGCAGTTAGCTCCACGCAAACAAGCGCACAACCGATTACAACCACTTAAACGTGCTTACTCTTGCACACACCCGCGCTATTTTCTTTGAAAGAAAAGAAAAATGGGGAGACAGGAAAGTGGTGAAAAAGGGGTCACAAAGAGGGCAAGACAGTAGGGAAACAAGCTTGGGATGTGCAGGAGGGATGTAGGTAAGACCCATAGCTGCCCATTTCTTCATCAGCAACAGCTGTGCATATGTATGTAATTTGGTGTGACATTTGAAACCTTCCACCCCTGAGAGAGGTGTCAGGACAACAATAATACTTGTTGTACAGCCAATTGGAATTGATAGGTTCCATGTCCAGTAGACATGTGTGCAGAATGGGCAGCTATGTATGGGGAGTAATTTTTTGTGGGTACAGAGTGCCTTTTTTTTTTTTCAGGTGAGAGTGGTATGTCAGGTGAAGGTAGTCGGTACAGCTGGGGAAGTAGGTTGGGTAGGTAAACAGACAAGACAAACAAGACGCATACAGGGGCGGTGTATGACAAGTGTGGGGGGGTTACACAATTGACGGGGACGGAGGTTTGGATATCCAGAGCCCATGAGCCCACAGATGGCAACAGTGGAACTGATATCCCCACCCATAGGCAGTTGCCACTGTTCCTTCACTGCCCAGGACGGGGCTGTGCTGGGGGCTGTGTAGGCAGGGCAACAGGCATGCCCGTTAGTTGCGCCACCCATGCCTCGAGCTGGCGTAGGGGCTCAAGGACAGAGTCCCGAATCTCCCTACGCACCACAGTCCGGACGCTACGGAGGGTGAGTGGTGGATCTCCTCCGGCCACACTTGCAGAGGGGGGGGCGAGCCCCATCCCCTGCAGCGCTTCCACCTGAAGGTGGCACAGGGCCACCGGAGGAGGGTCCAAACTTGGCACTAGTGCCAGGTGCACTCGCCAGCTGAGGTGGGAGAGGTGGGTCCACTGGAACCCGCCTTCCCTGTCGTACTATGTTTTGCATTATGTCATGACAGTTTGGGTTAGTGACATATAATACCATTCACAATTAGTTGTAACAGCATGCATTAGTATTCCCATTAACCAAATACCCAGATATTCACACCATTGAACAGCGTGCATAACACATGCATAATTTGAACAGAAATACACAGTCCAACAACATGCAGGGTTAATTGATGGCAACAGGCCATCAGGTGTGGATGTATGAATAGGGCAGATGCATCAACAGACATGCAAATAAATATGACCCAACAGGACAAACGTCCAGGGGTGTTAATTGTGATTGCACATACCATTTTCACGTGGAATGGGTTATATGTAGTTATAGGGTGGGGTGAAGAAAGTAATATTAACACCTTCAAATAACAATACATATGCTGTACATTTCTAATAGCTACAGTTATATACACACTACTATTCTAACTACAGTTTCCTATATGATAACTATTTCAACTTGGTGATAGGACTGTTAATGCAACATCAATATACATTTTATGGTTCTTCATACACATTCATATCTAGCTTTGTTCAGCTACATCAGGGCTACATTTGCTTTATATAGCTGTAGACAAGTGTGGATGTTTGGTATATCAGACAAACATCCTATCTGCATATTGCAGACTGAGAGCAACATATCCTGATTTTGGGATACACATTCCAGATGCAGCAACACTTTGAACAGATTTTGCTGTTTGGTTTTGAATCTCACATGCATTTCATTCTGTCTTGACTGCAGTATACTTTATTCAGGGGTTATTACTACTGTATTGCTGGATTCATGGCACTTTCTCACACTCTCTCACTTGCTTTCATTTTACTATTCAGGATGGTACTTCTAGGCTTTATTGACATGTTTTAACAGTAGTTATTACAATCCTTTCCAGCAGTCTCACTTCTGTCATATTTCAGTATTTCCACAGGGATATATTTCACACATGTGATTTCATCATCTTCTGCAGCTATACTTTTCAGCCTGCTGCAGGTTGTGTACTATTTTCTTACAGGCAGGGCATTTTTATTTCAGAATATATGTCGGACAGTTTCATGTTTAGGTTAAACTTACAGGCTGAAAACTCTTGTAATCAAGCAATACTTGCATACACTTTCACACTGTTACTTGCAGATTTTATTCCTTACTGACTACACTGCACTCTTTTGCTGACTGTCATACTTTTATATTTCTTTACAGTTACTGGTAGTGGATTACTGACCTGCCTGGTGGCGCAACCGCACCAGCCTATCGCCATAGGCTCTGCGGTTTGCAGAACGGACACCTGCAGCTGAATATAAATGAAGTAATATTGGAATACACATCTCCATAATATCAGCTAGTTTAATTTTTTACATACATAATTAAATGTTACTTACTCAGTAGTGGGGCGTTGGGTGTTTGCCGGGCCTCCTGGATCCAAAGGTTCAGTTGGTCCTGCTTGCGTCTCTTCAGGTCCGCATGGTGGTGACGGACCTGCTCACCAGTCCTTGGAATCCCTATGGCACTGGTGAGATCATGAGCCATCCTGTCCCACCCCTCAGCCCTGTATGCTCCCCAGAGGACCTGGCCCTGCATGAGTTGGGCCTCATGATTGTGGACTAGAAGCCAGGCCATGTACCTGGACTCCTCAACACCCCACCTCTGTGCTCGAAAGTGACTACCCTCTCCTACTCCTGACATTCTGCCTGCAGGTCTGTTCTACAATCGTTTATGCTTTGTATTCCCGCCTATGGGGCTTATATAGTCCGTTTTTTCCGCACATATCTGTGATTGGCCATTTTGGAATTGCATCAACTTCAGTAAACCTGCATTGTCATGCTGTAGTTTGTATTCATTCTTATATATTAGCTATTATTGCATTTACAGGTACTGCTGTCATGGCTTAGTGGTTCTGTACCTTGACTGTGGTGTGTAGTATCCTGGGTTCGAACCTAGCCACTACTTTTTATTTTTCATGACTGTCTAGACATGCTGAGGGGTGTGTCTGTGTAAAGGCAGTTTTGATACGGCTATACTGCTTGCTCAACGTTGCCCGTCGGTTAGCTTGTTTGCGCGGTGCACAGCTCCGCACAAACGGGGTACGCTGGTTTAAGCCTCATTTGGCTATCGGCACGCATATTACGCTCAGCTCAGCTAGGGGTACATAGATTCAGCATGTTAAACCACTGCTCAGCTACGGGGAATCATTTTGCACCAGTTAAACCACTGCTCATCTACGGGCACATGCACTCACTCTGTTAAACTGTAGCTCAGCTATGAGCACATCTGGCATTTTTTCTTCTTTTGTTACCTCACATGTCTTCAATATAAATGGGCTATTTCATTACATTTTACACGAATTGTGGTTTTATGTGTACATATTTGTCAGGGACTTGTTTCCTGCTTATTTTGCAAAAAAAAAAAAATTGGTGTTGTGGGGGCTCGAACCATGAATGCCTGCTCTTCAGCCAACATCTCTACCGCTACACTATTGCTTCCTGGCTTATTTTGCATATTTAGTTCTTATATGCTTTCCCACTGACTGCTAACTGTAGCTGCGCTACGGGCACGCCCGCGCAAACGAGCGCACTCACGGTTAAACATCTTTACAATTTAAAAAAAAATATAACATGTTCATTTATATATCTTTTATGTTTATAGTCTGTAGGGGCATGTGTTGTGTTGTGTTTATTGACATTTCCGTGGACTCTGTTGTGGGTGTTTACTTTGGGCACTTTTACACTTCTGGGGGCGTGTCCGCTTGCAGGTCTCGGCCTACGGACACGCCCCCTACTGTCTTACATGGACCGTGTTAGACTTAGGTGTGATTCAGCATGCTCTCATGAATATGCAAAGCATGCTGACATCACTCCATTTAACTGCAGCCTCTGTTTAAGAGTTATAACTCTTACACGGAGGCTTCGTGAATCCTGGGGCTTGTCTTTTTCTTAATATATTTTTTTAATTTTGTAATTTGTCTAGAAGGATATGATTTGGTTGATTTTATATTTTAGGTTCATAGGTGTGTACGAGGCTAATGACCACCAGGACCTTTTTAAGCCTAGCCATGCATCCCAAATCTATGCCGTTGTTTCCAAAATTTTCTCATATTATTTCTTCCACATATCCTGGGCACTATTCTCTTAAAACTCCTTTAGCCATAGTCAAGTATTTAGAAAGCTAGTGACTGTTTTCTGGTCTGTTCCACAAAAATCATTACCCATTTGATATATATAATTATATATATATATATATATATATATATATATATATATATAGATATTTTACTAGTTATTGCTTATTCTAGCCATTTATAGCACTGTTTTATTGTCTGTTGCATAATTTTACTGTACTTTATTGCTATAAACTAATCTGCACGGTTGTACTAATATTGTCTCCCTTACAGGGTTTGTTAAATCATGTTTGTTACTGTCACACTGCATGTAAAGCTTTTTTAGCTAGTTACATGTGTGAAAGGTATTAACTGGCAATTTTCTCCATTTTTAAGCCTCTGTTTGTTTGTCCTGATTTCCTGCCAAGGACTGTATCATATAACTGATTTGTTTGCAGTTAAAAACATTCTCTAGAGCCTCATTGTTCCTTTATCTGTCTAAAACTTTCATTTAGTGGCTCTCTGCTGTTTTTCTGCTGTGGTAAACATTTCTGTAGTGTTTTCTGCCTAAAATAGTATCGCTAGTGGCTGTAACACAGCCCAGTTCAGGTTTGCTGTCTCTGGGGTCTGGTTGTTTGTCTGCAGTGTTTGTTTGTTCTGAGCACATGTTCCAGGCCATCTTGGCTTAGCAGAAGGTTTTCTTTACTTTAATCACTTTAGTGAGAGTAATTGTTGTTGAATGGCTACTGACTGATAATGGTTGGCTGGTCTAGGGCTTGGAGTAAGCACTCTTTGGTTCTTTCAAGCTTTTTTAAGTTGTTTCAGGTTGTACCTTCTGGTATTTAAGCCCTACCTTTGAGAGGACTTCTGTTTATACACACTGAGCTGAGCAGAGGAGGGGCACTGACCACAACCTGATCTGTGATATATAACAATAAGTATCCTGTTTTTTCGCTTATGTTTACTAGTTATTGCTTATTCTAGCCATTTATAGCACTTTTGTATTGCCCACTGCATATTTCTTACTGTATTATATTGCTATAAACTAATCTGCACAGTTGTACTAAAATTGTCTGGCTTACAGAGCCTGTTAAATCATGTTTATTACTGTCACACTGTTTGTAAAGCTTTTTAGTTAGTTTCACTGTGTGAAAGGTATTAACTGGAAATTTTCTTCATTTTTTAAGCATCTGTTTGTTTGTTCTGATTTCCTGCCAAAGACTGCATCATATAACTAATTTGTTTGTAGTTAAAAATTCTCTAGAGTCTCCTTGCTCCTTTATCTGTTTAAAACTTTAATTTAGTGATATATACTGCTGCTTTTCTGCTGTGAAAACATCTCTTTAGTGTTTTCTGACTAAAATAGTGCAGCTAGTAGCTTTAGCATAGTCTCCCACCCTCCCTATTGGTGTCTTGTTCTTATACTTGGTGGCTTTGCAGGTACCTGCCCCTACTGTAAATTTGATCTGGGAAACTCCTCCCAGTCTAGTGTCATTGGCTCATTCTATCTAATACAGAGAACATTTGAGAAGGTCAACCCTCTACATTTCTTAACCTTGAATTATCTTCTGTTCCTCCTTTCTCCCTTTCCACTTTACTTAAACAAAAAAATAAAAACTTTATTCAGCTGCTTGCTGCTTTTACACTATTTCTGTTTCCTCCTCCAGCTCTATTACTTCATCTTGGTTTTTCTGTTACTTGTTCTCTAAAGTGTTCATTTGCATCTTCTCTGCTACATTTATTACTGCTGTTTTTAGCCCGTTTAAATTTTAAGTGTTATTCTAAGCCTCTTAGCTTTAGTTTAAGCACTTGGGCTTTAGGTTCACCCCTTAGCTCTCCCTGACCTCTCTTCCTCAGATTCTGACAAATATGGATGGACAGTTTCCTATGATTTTTCTTGCCAGCCTGGTCGATATGGGCATCCTGAGACAGTGTAGCAACTGCCTCATGTACATGGACATCCATCTACTACTACCACCTAGGAACACAATTTGTGAGAGATGCAATTACATAAAGAAACTAGAGTCTATTCTTTCTCCATCACAAGCCAGTGCATCTGACACTGAGAAGGTTGTCAACACAATCACTACATCTCAAGCACCACCCATAACTGCACAACACACACCCACATATGTAGAGGTTCTCAACAAAAACAAACCCAAATAAAGGACACCTCAGAGGCAAAAACACATGCGAACTCCACAACCCTCCACACCACATACCATGTATATTCCACACACCAGTGTCTCACAACTACTAAGGCCTAACCATAAACCCAACATATTAGTCATAGGAAACTCCACTGTGAGGCAAACAGATGTGCCTCTCACCAGGTTGGATAAGGAGAAAGTCACAGTTAGTTGTTTGTCAGGTGCCAGAATCCACCATATCATACATGCACTCAACTGTCTCAACAGCAGTTACTGTTATGACTCTGTCATAGTTCATGTTGGTGTGGACGACTTGAGGCATACCTCCCTGGACTATATGAAGAGACACATGATTGAGCTCGCTGAATATGTGTCCCAGGCAGGTATGTTTCTAGCCTTACACAGCATTCTACCATCACCCAGAATGATGCCTCAATACAAACAGAAAATGATTGACTTTAACAATTGACTTAGTTTCTGGTGTCAGTAAAGGGGGATCCAGTAACTGACAGCCTGGGAAGATATGATCCACAGACCACAATGCTTTGCTAGAGATGGCCTGCAGATGTTTCACTTAGGGCTTCAGGCTTCCTGCAAAGGCCCTTGCCTCCCCATAATGTCTTTTTTAAGAAAAGTCATGAGGTCAATACTACCAACATAAATATTTCAACAAAACGCAAATTAAAGGTCATACTGCTAAATGCTAGAAGTCTAAACATTAAACTGCCCTCATTGCAAGCATTCTTAACCCTGGAAGATGCTGACATTTGTGCAGTCACAGAACCCTGGTTCAAAGCTGCAGACAGCACCCTAGGCTTACCTGGTTATTCATCCTATCACACATTCAGACCCCAACTATGGCCAGCAAAGCCAAAGGAGGTGAAGTTTCAGTATATATTAAAGACACACACACCTTCAGGCTAGTCAAACAGTATGACACACAGGAGACACTCCCCTGACCCATCTCTAACTAGGGTCAAACAAAAAAACTTCTCCAAAGCTGATTACAACCTCCTGAGGGATGGTATAAACAGCTTCACAGCCCTCTCCCCCACTGTAGGAACTGGCATCAATGTCCAAATCTACACCAAAGTACTATACAAGCATTTATATAGATGCATTGAATCAGGAATACCTGATAGGACAAAATCATCCTCCACAAGGAAAAGAAAACCTGTCTGGTGGACATCTGCAATAAACTACATAACAAATGGAACAAAATTACTGTCCAGGACCAAGAAGGAGCAGATGCCCAATTGGAAGCAATCTCTCCTTACCCTGAACAAGCAATTAAGAGCACTAGTGAAATCCTCTAAAGCCAACTTCAAGTTCAAATTGGCCACATCTACTACAGACAATCATAAGGCCTTCTTCACATATGTCCAAAATCTCAAAGGAAGCACCCAGATCTATTCAGAACTGGCAGTCAATGACACCACATACACAAATGCTGTAGATATAGCCAATCTGCTGGCTGACATATTCAGTGAAAACTTCTCCCTTCTGCCCCCCATCAGTAAATCAGGACATCCCCAGTACCTGCCCCCCTTATCTCTAAGGAATAGGTCATCACTGCCCTCTCAAAGGTAAAAAATACAGCCTCCATGGGACCCGATAACATCCCTGGCTGCATCCTACATGAACTCAGGCATGAGCTTGTAGCAACATTAGGTACCCTATTCAACCAAAGCCTGAGAACCGTCTTTGTCCCAGCCGAGTGGAGAACAGCCACTGTCATCCCTTTACACAAAGGTGGAGCGTCCACTGATCTGAGAAATTATAGACCCATCAACCTAACTAGCCTGATCTGCAAGGCCATGGAATGGATTATCACAAACCTCATTAACAGGGACATTGGCAACCTCCAAACACTCAACTCCACCCAGTTTGGCTTTGTCAAGGGGAGGTTATGTCTGTTTAATCTGGTCGACTTCTTTGAGACAGTCACCAAAGCCATGGACGAGGGGAAGATGGTGCATACTTCCTACCTTGACCTGGCCTAAGCCTTCAACACTATTCCCCACTCAGGCATAGTAGATAAAATCTCTCAACTAGGCATCAATCCATATGTTACTAGATGGGTGGCAAACTGGCTCACTGATAGAACCCACCTAATCAAAATAAGGGAAGCCACCTCAAGCAGTCAACCCATAATGAGAGGCCTACCCCAAGAATCGGTCTTGGGACCTCTGTTATTTGGAATATACTTCTCTGAGGTGCAGGCCAAAACCAGTGGACTACGGGTGACCAAGTTTGCAGATGACTGCAAGCTGGGCGCAGTCATCAATTCTCCAAGTGATGTGGACATCCTCCAAGAGGGACTCACCCAAACAAATGACTGGTGCCAGAAACATGGCCTTAAGCTGAATGTCAAAAAAATGCATCATCATACCTTTTGGGGAGAATAACATCCCCACATATTATCAAATTAATAACAATGTCCTAAGTACACAATCAGTAGTGAGGGATTTGGGCACCCAGGTCGATAGCAAGCTAACTTTTGTCCACCATGCTGCTTCTGTTGTATGGAAAGCTTTCTACATGGTTCACCTTATAAGTAAGGGTATCTCATCCAAGGACAAAGAGGTCATAACATTTCTGTATTCTTCCCTTATAAGGCCAATTATTGAGAACAATGTCCCCTTTGGCATGCACCTCGCAAAGCACATGCAGCAGCTGGAAAGACCACAGAGGCTCCTCACCAGGGTAATCTAGGGCCTCAAGCATCTACCCTATACATATAGGCTAAAAGCCCTGTACCTCTACTCAGTTTCATACAGACTCCTCAGGGGTGACCTCTGTTTGTCATATAAAGCAATCTCAGACCCCACCTTGATGGGACTGCTGCATATCCCAAGTCAAGCTCCAGTCAAGTAACCCATACTTGTGACCTCAACCTGGTCTGTGATATCAGTAGGACTTGACAGGACAGATTTTCTTGTCCCAGAGAATAGACTCCCTCTCCACATCAAGCAGAGTACCTCATTATTCCTTTTTAAGCACAAGCTAGATAACTGGATAGGAAACAGAAAATACACCCTTGGGAGTCCACCTGTGTCCCTGCTGGACAGGGGCTTTGGGTGCTGACTTGTCTAAACATGGGCTAAACTCTTGGCTAGCCCTATAAGGGCCTCAAGGCCAATAGCCTAGTAACCTCCTATGAACCTATGAACCTATGTCACATCATCACATCATGTTTTATGCTTTATAAGCAAATGGCCTTTTTAGACAATGGTTTTCTGATCTTTAGTTCTACCATTTTAGTCTCTCTTTTTAGGAAAGGTTAAAATTCAAGATATTTCCTTCTCTTGTTGGACAATTAGTATGCTGCTTTACTGACAACTCAAGAAATACAGATTCACATTGTTACTAATGTTACTCCTTCCTGGCACTTTGTTCCAATTAATATTTGGAATGCTTGGATCTTCCAGATCATAAATATGGCACTCTACTGTGGTATCTATAGTGATTGCATAAGTCTAGAGAATGCTGGGATAGATAGGCAGGTGTTGGAATTTGGCAATGTTTACCTTACATGATTGTGTACAAAAGCAACTGGTAACAGACAGGACTTGCCTACATAACAGGTGTGATGTGTACAATGTACTTGATGGTAACATTTATGTAGGTAGAGAGTGTTAATCCATAAAGTGCTGTACTCCTTTTTTAAGGGAGGCCATATACATTCCAATGCTCTGCTCAAATTATCCTTTCAAATGCGTATTTTCTGACAACTGTGATAATACTTTTTTATATGGTGTCAACAGCTAGCTCACTGGTTTAGTGAATGATGAGTTGGGTTGGCAGGTGTTCAAATCCAGCAGTGTGTACAAAAGCAATTGGTTACAGACAGAACTGGCTTAGTCAGCAGATGTGAGATGTACAATTCTAATTAGGGCTAACATTTTTACAGGTAGAGGGTTTTGATCCCCCAAATGTCATACTCCTTTTTTAAGGGAGACCATATACATTTCAACATCATGCTTAAGTTATCCCTTCAAATGTGAGTTTTCTGACAACTGTGATATAGCTTCTTCTGTGACATCAGCAGTTAGTGCACAGGTCTAGAGAATGTTGATTAAGGTATGCAGGTATTCAAATATAACAGAGTGTAGACAGTATGAGTCTGTGCAAAAGCAAATGGTAGAAGTCAGCACTTGCTTAATCAATAGATGAGAGGTATACAATTATACTCAGATGTAACTTTTATAGAACTGGAGTGTTTTGATCCTGCAAGTGTTTTATTCCTTTTAAGGGAAGTCATATTTATTCAAACACATTGCCCAAGTTGACACTTCAACTGTGTTCTTTCTGAAAGCTATGCTATGATTTTTTCTGTGGTATCAACAATTACAGCACAGCTCTAAAGACGGTGAATTAAAAAGGCAGGTTGAGAGATTTTGGTCCCATAAGTGCCATACTTCCTTGTATGTTTGCCCATTTTAACAATGTACATATTTTAGCTTCCATTTTACAGCTGTTAGCACAAAGCAGCATCACTATTTAATGGTGGGAAATAATAATTCCCATTTCACGTCATCTAGCAAAAACTGTGAAATAGACCTGTGTACACATTTATTATGCTAATTATTACATCTTATACAGTTAAACTTAACTCCTTTGTAATGTTCCAATTGTCTGTAAGGTATATTCAAGGTTTTGATCCATCATGTACTGCTGCCTGTTGCACAAAGCCCATTTTCTTTGTCAGTTTTTCATTGCTGATAAAAAACTATCTGTTGGTTCTTTTTAAACTGTAGGTTCTTTGCACTCCTCTGATTACATAAAGAGAAGAGCATTACTTCAACAACAGTGAATGTTTACCTGTTTACTTTTTTAAACTTTTCCCACACACGATTGCCAAACAAAGATGAGCCAACATAAGGGAGACTGGTAAAAAAATCCCAGTTCTTATTGTAAGTGCTTTTGTTCATCCACACTATACAATGAACTTCTTCAGACAAAACTCTACCCAACATTCAATGCCTTATATAAGGCTCTTAATTAGTTAATAACACAATTAACAAGCTTCCTGAAATTGATCAAACTGTTAAGTGCTATAAGAAATGCCATTGTAACAAAAGCGCTTACAATAAAGAACTGGGATTTTTTTAGCACTCCTCGGGTATTCTTTTGTTACTTTCAGTGTTTTTTCACAAGTGTCATAAAGGACATTGGTGAAATATGTCTTACATCTGCCTACAGTGTTACAGACATTGGTGAAAGATGTCTTACATCTGCCTACAGTGTTACAGTGTAGCAGCCAGGCATGCAACAAATGGCCTGTCCATCCCTGGCGACTCCATCCACTGTGTTATGCAGTAACATTATGCAGAGACTTTTTTGCATTGGCTAAAATAGAAACAATGACAACTAATTTGTTGCCTGAGTTCATGTGAGGCAATTTGTTTATAGTTTTTAGTATTTTTTAGCTAGATGCTTCTGAAACCTAGTCAAATACATCTGGTAATTGAATGTCTTCGTAAAGAAGGTGCTTTGTGAATAAACATACTTGATAAGGGGTCCAATACTTTATAGTCTTTGTTGGGTGGGGGGGGTGAGCTGCATGGCTCTCTTCTGAGTGGTCTTTTTTGAGGTCAGTGTCCACTACAATAGATTCAGCTAAAGTTGACTCACTCCCTCTTTCTCAGTACTTGGGGACAAAGAACCTTTCCATTTCTTAGGGATATTCATGTTCACATATGCTTTCTTGCCAAGTCCTCATCATGACCAGTGAGGCCTTACATTCAGTCAGAGAGAAACCTCAGGAGGTCATCAAGGGCAGCAAAAAACATCATACAGAATATCCATTATATGTGAAGACTAGATTGTTTACCCATGACTCCTGCTAGTTCATAAATTGTAATCTTTCTTCAAAATTGTTTTTTATGAAGTTACTGGGGACACCCCTCCTCTAGGTCAGTATAAGATGTGCGGAACCCAATAGGAGAGTCCTGCTAGTTCATATATTGTAATCTTTCTTCAAAATTTTTATGGAGTTACTGGGGAAGCCCCCTCCTCTAGGTCAGTATAAGGAGTGAGGAACTCAATAGGAGATCAGTCACCTTCTCAGTCAGGCTTACTGATACCATCCTATCACCAAATCATTAGGGACTTCTCCAGGGTAAACCATGTTCATCTTGTAGAAGACCTATGCAAAATTCCCAACAACCCACTGTAAACATACCCATCTGAGAAGGCTGCCACTTTCACCTCTGATTTGTACCAGCACCTAACTTCTGCACAGAAAAGGCCATACCTCTCTATCCTAGATTTAATGGTAAATTAAAAAATAAACCTTATTGGTGTTACCCCCCCCACATGAGCACATGCATACACACATACACACACACACACACACACACACACACACACACACACACACACACACACACACACACACACACACACACACACACACACACACACACACACACACACACACACACACACACACACACACACACACACACACACACACACAGACAAACACACACACATGCACATATTTCATCCAGCTAGCCACAGATTTTATGTACTGCTTGTACAAGAGGTAACTGAGTTTAATTAGGTGCAGAGGATAAAAAAGCAAAACATTAATTGTCATCCACACATTAGTGTCTTACGCAACTGTAGGAGACAGTGGAGAAGGTTTAAAGCGGCAGCCACATAGGTGAACTGTCTAGCCTATTTACAAGTTACATATGTTCACCATCACAGGAGACATGGCTGGGGCAGAAATATATTGAGAGGTTTCAGAAATAAAGTCATTCTTCACCCTTCTTGCCAGAACATCTGGTATGTCTGACGAAGGCTATGGTTCATTGTGTTGACCAGCCCACAAATACGGCACTCCCAATTATTCATGGACTCCCAGAGATAATCTCCTGACTGAAGAGACCTGCATGTAGTAACTTACTCAGAACACTTGAAAAAGCATCAATAGTGTGAATCGCTTCTAGTAGTTTTATTACCCTAATGTACCAGATTCACTTGATTTTGATAAAAAGAGTGAAATACCACAACTACTAATAAAAATAATAATATTTCATATGAAACGAACCATGCATTCTCAGCATGAAAGCAATATAATAACAATTATGGCTAGAAGGCCTCTCCATGCACTCACTTTGCCTATTCCTGTCCCCTGTTTAGTTTATTGTACCATTGTTGCAGCAGTGTGTAGAGAAATTTCCAACCCAAAAATTACATACTAAAACAAACCTGTGCTACTTTTGGTTCTGTATACATCACAAGGCAGTGCAGCTTATCAAGATGCCTGCATCATGGGATGGCATATTATTCTGTGTGGTACTGCTTGATAATGAAGCATATGCCATATTAGTGGTCAGGGCAATGGCTAGAATGAAGCAAATGGAGTACTATGACTCAATTTCCTCCACCAGGACCTGGCCAAACAGTTGCTTTTTTGTAAGTATGGCCCAAGAATGTCACTCTCTTTCTTTTGCCCCACAATGAATCACATGATGGTCAGTTGCTGGTGGTGCCCTTGAGAGCTTGTTTGAGAAAGATTAGAAGTCACTATCACCATTCCAGGAAACTGGACAAAATCTAAACAGCAATAGCTCACATTAATTAGCAGTCTGAGTAACTTCTACACTTTCTTGAATACCCCACCCCCCAGGTCACACACATCAATCATAATATGGGTGTTCTGTTTTCTATGCCTTGTTTATGCTGCACAAGATATCAATGGAAAAATATACATCAGACAAGTCTTTGCAGCAGCTAAGAGTAGCTGATATTCTAGAACTTTCATAGAGTGAATACTAAATATACATGTATAAATCATGCAGTACAAAAAACAAGGAGAGACGGTGAACATGGATACTTAAATCATACAGTACAAAAAACAAGGAGAGAAATGGTGAACATGGATACTTAAAAGAGTACACTATGCTGTCTTCTTACTTCTTGCATATTCTGTATAATAGCTTTGCTCAAGCCATGTTTCTGCATGTGAGTATCTTGCAGTTATAAAAATACACAGAACTGTCACCTAATTACTAGCATTTCAAGTTATAATGCACTAGCTGTGCAAGTGTCCAGGCATTTTTTCAACACTTCTGACATGGAGTTGCGTATTTATCGTTATTTTTAATTATACAGTTTCCTGTCAGAGTCAGGAATGTCAGTAGATGTGTAATAGCTGTAAACAGCTGAGACTGCAGAGTTGCATAAATGTTATGGAAGTTTCAGTGCATGAATATTCACTTTTTTCTCACTCATGTACCACAGTGTGATAACTAAAGAAAAGAAGCTGTCTTCTATATTCTGATACATCATAAAGGATTTATTTTCTGCAACTGTGATGCCCATGGAATCTTTAAAGAATGAATATATGTTTAGTGATGCTTTTCTTTTCTGTGCCGCTGTGTAGATACAAATCCCCACAACAATAATATGAGCGAGGGCATTGTATAAAATGTGCTATAGAGGTTGCTCCCTCTTTACAAAACATTTTGTGAACAGATATTCTCTTGGTAATGCACTCCACAATGAGAGGATGAAAGCATGAAAGCACAGACAGTATCTTGAAGTAATTATTTATCGATTTGTTGTTTTAGAAACTAAATTAGTGCACTTAATACTTTTTTTCAGGCATGAACTGGGAGAAGACAGTGTGACGTGACTATGGCTATAAGAACATAAATAACCTTACTGTCAAACAACTGTCAAATAAATTGAACAGATCACGTTGGTAAGACAAATCAATGGCAACCATCAACACTGTATGAGGCAGCACAAGCATTAAAACAGATACAGCTGTGATTCGATATGAGAAACAGGCAGTATAATGAACATTAACGGTAAATATCCTTTCACATGTTGGAGGATGCATTACATAAAAGAAAATACAGATGAAAAGATGTGTATTATAAGGTAAATGTCATTCAACAATAAGGCAGTTATACTACATAAAGTGGGCAGCAAAAGACAGCACGGTAATGCAGAAGAAAGCAGGTGAGAACACATTTGGGCAAATTAATACATATAGAGACAACGAGATCACTTAAGAGAGGTATCACTTCAGCTTAGAGAGTCCTGGTTCTGAATGAAGAGGATTCTGGTAAGTCACTGTAGAAAGCAGGAGAAGAGGAAGGAAATGAACATAGTCAAGTGGTGACACACGGTTATGACATATCTCTGAAATGACCACATTTTTTGCAGAATGTACAGATTTTTGCCTCTCATTGATGACTAAAGTCAGAAAATGACAGATGATTGAATTTCAGATGTCATAACCTTCAGAAAAATCTATGCTAATTCAAAACCTGTTATTCTATCAAGTTTCTAAGATTGTAAAAGCAATATTTAAAAATTGTCATTATATTTGTGTCTTTGCTTCCCCGGTATATATGACTCTGTCCAGACTTCATGCTTTAAGTGGCTGAGACGTATGTGCTATGGCAATGACTGTTTGGGTAGAGCACAAAGGAAGGAAGAGACTAAAACTGGTTCAGGATGAATGGGTGAAAGGAAAGTGCTAACAAAATTTGGACTGTAAATCACTTGGAAACAAAGTGAAGGAACACTAATTTGTTGAAAGACAACCATTTCAGAGAGGGTGGGGAGGCTTCTGATTCCATCCCTTAGAAAACAAGGCAAAGTAACAAATGCACTTTGCTCTCCATAAAAAAATAAACAACATAGTAAGTAAATAAACAAAAGAATACATTGCAAATAATTTGATTCAGAAAAAGTTTTTATGTTGTTATTGCACCTTATACCTCACAACCATGAAGACCCATCATCAAAGTAGCCGCAAAAGGTGAATGGATACTTTTTCCACTGACTAATGTGCTGCTGTCTGTGGTAGCATGATGCCTGCAAACTTCTGCAATGGCACCCTACAGTAGACATATGTTCCAATGCTTCTGACTGATGCATCTTAGTGGGGATAATTACTCTTCTAACTGCTGAATAATTTCATAAGTTTCCTGAACATGTTCTTGGCAGTCATGGAGGTTTATCTTGGATTCTCCTGCATGAATTTGCAGATACTAACATAGCAATTGGATTAATTTTGTTTTTAATTTGAATGTATGAATCGATACGTTCTATTTATTTAAAAGGAAAATTTATTCCACATGCATAGAAGTTTGTGAGATAAACGTTCATGTTTCACAATACATTTGATATTAACTTTTGCAGAGGCTGAATGTTATCTTGTGTTTAAATAATCCAAAGGTGTTCTATGAGAATAGTTTCAAGTAGTGAGGGATCTTTTAGTGCTCTGTTTGATGGGCATGTTTGCTTTACAAAGTCAGTAAAATGCAAAGAACACAGAGAGTTGTTACAGCCCCTGGCGATATGACAAGGCCTGAAGCCATTTTGTCTACCTTATAAGGAATCTTTGTACATTCTTCAACTACACTGGATCATGTATGTGTGAGTGATTTATAGAGCAGAGTACAATATTATATAAATGATCTTATAAGAGCTGTATGAAGTGAAACACTATTTGGTTTGACAGGAATCTCAACCCTGTTCAGGACAAGCTAGGAAACTCTATGGGGTTTGCTGACTTTTCTGCCTATATGGCTATCAAAGTCAGGATCAGAGCTACTAGAACTGTCACTGTAATATCTTTTTTTATTTTATTTTAGCCATTTGTTTGCTATGCCCAGTCTATATTCTTTTTTTCTTGTCTTCTGCACTAATTTAATCTTATCAGCTACAACACTCCCTCCTTAAAGCTACCACTACACTCCCCTCCTATCTATCCTAGACTACTACTACCTTCTATGTACACTTCACTAACATTTAGTGCATTTATTTTATTGTCCATTTGTTCCTGTATCTGACCATGCCTTATGGATATTATTCAAACCAATATTCCATTGCTGTATATATTGTACCTATTCGCCAGTAATTATAATCCTTCTGCACCTGTTTGTTTACTCTGTATAAATTTCAAGCAAATGTAGTATATGTAACTATTGTATACTGTCTTCAAATCTATTATGTTTTTGCTTATGTACATCTTGGAGCTTTTCTCCCAGGGCCTCCGCTGAAAATGGGCTCTTCATGGCCCAGTGGACTTTCACAGTAATCAAATGCCAATAAATAAATACATTTACTCATCCATCAGTTTTTAAATGTTTCTCATCTAAGTGTACAAAGCTGGTTGGAGGTGGGTTTGCCAAGTGCCAGAATGTTGCCTTTTTGACACTAAAGGCAGGGCTATTTGTACAGCAGTAATGTAAAGTATTGTTATTTATTTAATATTTGTTGATCAGGAAAGTCCAACTAGGACAGAGCCTATTTTCACCGGAGATCCAGAGAGAAACACTCCAGGTGCATGTCTTTGGAATGTGGGAGGAAACAAGACCACCCAGAGGAGAATCATATGAACACAGGGAGGACATGCAGACTCCACAAAGAAGGCATCCCACCAGAGAACTGAACCAGGGAACCTCTTGATGTGAGGAAACAATGTTAACCGCTGCACCACTGCACCACCCAAATACATCATGTAAATATAAATGTAAATATAGTAGAGGTTCCAGATAAAAA
Source organism: Protopterus annectens (assembly GCF_019279795.1). Classification (NCBI taxonomy): domain Eukaryota; kingdom Metazoa; phylum Chordata; order Ceratodontiformes; family Protopteridae; genus Protopterus; species Protopterus annectens. The sequence goes on along the minus strand of NC_056729.1, from coordinate 222,873,338 downwards.
TGAAAAAGGAGGGGTACTTTACTGTAAAGCTATATTAACATGCTGTGTCAAAGATTAAAATACTTTCTTAGGAAAACAGCAAGATCAGAACCAAGCTACAACTAAATGGAAAGTTTAGGGATGGAGCAGCATAAAGTACCAAAGCAATATATAAAATATGCACAGAAGTCACAACTGAAGAGGAAAGAAAGTGAGAATGTGGCTGTCAGTTCTGAAGTGACACCAGATTAGCCCTAATGGTCACTATATTGGAGCAGATGAAGTGTTAGGCTACAAATCCAAATATAACAAGGCTTCAAACTTCTAAACTACTTAAGTACGGAGAACAAGCCTGGTTAGAATTCGAAGACTGTATAAGAAATAGAATGCAACCTGCCTCTGAATGTTGTCATTAATGGAGAATACTGGACCATCCTATTGTTTCTCTATAATTATCAAAATGATGTGGCAGTAGTAATTTGACAGCTGTTATTTCATTTGACTGAGGTCCAGAAATCAGTGGATCACTTGCTGGCCAGCTGAACACAACATTGTAAATCCATGGTTTTAGAAAGGCATATCACGATGCAGAAGACTTATGTTGGAAGGTTTTCACATCAAGGTAAGCATTTCTAATTCAAAGACTGCTCTCCTGCTGCTGTTATCCATAGTAGTGGCTCAGGCAGGGGCCACAGACTCACTGGGCAGGCAGCATGCTAATACGGCAGTCCAGTGGAGCAAACAATGTTAGCTAGCCATATTCTATCCCCCAGAAATGACTGCTGCTCAGAAAAAAACTCAGAAGAGTAATTCAGAGAATTCCTCTGCAAGTTATTTTTTTCCTCAATCTGGAGATAAGTGAATGCTGTCTTTTGATTCACTCCTATGGGAATACTGGTTGAAGTACAGATAATTATATCAGAGCCATGGTGGCCTGTGCATCCAGATGTGTGTGTGTGTGTGTGTGTGTGTGTGTGTGTGTGTGTGTGTGTGTGTGTGTGTGTGTGTGTGTGTGTGTGTGTGTGTGTGTGTGTGTGTGTGTGTGTGTGTGTGTGTGTGTGTGTGTGTGTGTGTGTGTGTGTGTGTGTGTGTGCGCGCGCATGTGTGTGTGTTGTTTGAATGTGCAAGTGTGAGTGAGTGTCCAGCTGGGTGCCTATGTGTGAGCAAGAAGGGAAAACATTAACACAGTTAGGTCTGACAGTACAATATTTGATTCAGTGATGTGACAATAAGATGTGCAGCTTTGTCATGTCTCAGAATTGGAATTTTCATTGATTGCATTATCTGACCAACACAGAATGACCGATTTGCACAGGCATAGAGAACCATTCTGAATACAACTCAATAAAACAAGAGGCATGTCACTTGTCTGGCTTTTTCCTATTTGTTTTTTACTTCTGTTTGTAGGGGGCAGGGTGCCCCCCCCCCTCCGGTGAAAGTTCAACACTCCATCGTTCAAAAGTACCAGTGTATATCCGGTAAGGATTTGGCAGCACCACTTATAAATGCATTAACAATCACCCTACCCACCTACCTAACTACCCATCTACCTACATACCATCCTATGCATCTATCTACCTATCTATCTATCTCTCTCTGCCCTGTTGGCTAACCTATTATCAGGCTGTTTATCTATTTTTCTCTTTATCCAACAATTCATGTGCCAATTTCATGTTAGAACACAAATAAACGAGTCTTTGTAGGTTCTGTTCAAGCAGCTTTATTTTATGCAAACACATCACTATAGAGGCTTACTGACTATAACTTATGTAACTTATATACAAATTAACAACTGTGATCATGCATGCTCACTCTCTGGCTGCTTCTACAAAATGGCGCTAGGGATTGCATGTGTCTGGAATTTATACGTGCACACACAGCCTTGCATGCTTCTTAAAGATATAACACACACATTACACTCTGATCTACATCCTCCCTCTTTGAGAAATAGAGCATGCAATTTGTCATGAGATTATTTGGTATGCAGAAATCACAGATAATCTACAGACATGCATTAAACAATACTAAATACACATGTATATACAATCAAGTCCACGTTGCTGCATATTTCACACAAGGCTTAGAAACGTGTCCATATCGTGTGACATAAAACTGGGAATTAGATTTAGCAACTGGGAGAGTTTCTGCAAAATGGTTGACGTGGGGAATGTTCAAATCACTTTCTGGAATACAATCAGACTTTTGAACACATTCTGGTATGGAAACAGTGTCTGACTCATTCTTTGATTTAGAGTCTGCATCACAAATACAATGTTGTGACTGAAATGATGTTGATTCTTGTGCAGGAAAAAGATGTCTGTAATTCCTCCTATACTCCACACCTTCAGAATCTACCAAGTAGGATCTTGGCTTGTCAATGATGCCTGCAATCTGTCCTATTCGATCAAAACCTTTTGTTGTCTGGACCCATACCATCTTTCCTTCCCTTAACAGACAAAGTAATCTGCTTGATCTGTTGTAACTAGATTTTTGGATATTACGCTTCTTAAACAATTGAGCCTTGACAGTTTTAGTGTTCTTAAGTTTAGGCTGCAACAAACTTGAAGAAATAGGTAGCAGCATTCTAGTTTACCTGGAAAGTAGTCTTTGAGCAGGTGAGCCAAGAATATCATCATGGGATATGTTTTTGAGATTAAGCAAATTTAAGAATTCATCTGTATTGTCAAACTTTGACTTTTCAAGTAATTGCTTTGCACTCTGCCCTGCAAAATCAGCTAGACTATCAGACTGAGGATATTCAGGACTACTAGTGGCATGTACAAAGTCCTATTCTTTTGCAAATTTCTGAAACAAGTGGCTAGTGAACTGAGTACCATTGTCAGAAAAATGCTTGTGTGGACTACCGTGAACTGAGAAATGATGTTTCAACTTAGTATAAACAGTAGTTGAGGTTAAGTTCGGTAGTAGATCAATCTCAAACCAATTTGAATAAGAGTCTATCAAAACTAAGTAGTATTGATTATTCCACTCAAAGATATCAGTTGCTACAGTAGACCAAGGTAGTTCGGGAATTGGACCTTGCTGAAGTGGTTCTCTTTGCAAATGCAGTCTAATACTATTGCATACTGAATAAGAAGAAAGAACTCAATCAATGTCTTTTGATAATAAAGGCCAAAATGCCAATTGTCTTGCTCTTCTCTTAGTGGGTAAGGATCTTGGGTGACCATGATGCAAAATCTGAATATATTCTTGTTGTAAGGAAGCAGGAACAACAATTTTAGGACTTTTGAAAATAATGCCATCTTCCATCAGCAATTCATCTCTGTATGGAAAATACGGTTGCACCTCAGGTGATACACTAGATTGCTTTGACGGCCATCCAGCATTAATATAGTGATTGAGCTTCTGTGAAACTGGATCAGTTTGAGTATGATCTCATAACCCATCAAGTCTAGAGGTGGAAAAATTACACACTGACATCACATTAAAGTCAAAATTCTCTGCATCAAGCTGTTCTGATGTACTTTTGGGCAATCTGGATAAGGAATCAGCCAGATAGAGCAATTTGCCTTTAGCGTAGACTAATTTGAAATTGTACTTTTGCAATTTGAGCATCATTCTTTGTAATCTTGCTGGAGTGGAATGAATAGGCTTCTTTAGAATAATAACTAGAGGTTGATGATCAGTTTCAATCTGACTATCTCGACCATAAATATAATCACGAAACTTGGAACATGCAAATACTATAGCCAAAAATCTCTTTATCAGTTTGAGCATACTGCATCTCAGTTAGGGTTAGTGTTCTAGATATATAGGCTTCTGTCCTACCCACTTGAAGTATAGCTGCACCTATGCCAAATTTTGAAGCATCACAGGAAAAACAACTGGTTTACTCACATCATAGTATCGTAATGTAGGTGGGGTGGCAAGTTTCTGCTTAAGGTCTTCAAATGCCTTCTGGTGATATTCCAACCGGTACCATCAACCATTTTTGCATGTTAGCTCTCTTAAAGATGCCATCAACTCACTGATGCCTGTTTTAAATTTGCCTAAATAGTTGAATATTCCCATAAAAAGCTATAAACTTTGTACATTTTCTGGTGCTGATATTTCTGGAATAGCTGCTTGCTTGGTTGGTCAGGTCTCAAGACTGTACTTGTAAACAAATGACCTACATACATATCTTCTGGAAGTCTCAATTTGTACTTCAGAGAATTGAGCTTTAAGTTCACTTCACGTGCTCTGTCTAGAGCTTTTTTGAGGTTTCTGTCATGTGCTGCTTCACCATTGACTCCAACCAAAAGATCATCTATTATTATGGCACAAGGATAACCCCACAAAAATTGTTCCATTGCACACTGGAAGACTTGACTTGCAAAATTTATTCCAAATGGTATCCTTAGGAATCTGTATCTGCCAAACAGAGTACCAAAATTAGTTAGAAATGAGGATTTGCGATCAAGCAACACTTGCTAAAATGAACTCTTTGCATCCAAAACAGAAAATACAGTGGCATTTTGTGTTAGAGTTGCAATGTCTTCGACTGTGCACATTGGATGATATAATTTATTTAATGCTTTGTTCAAATCTCTTTGGTCAATGCATATTCTGATTTCATCTGAGCCTTTTTTGTGAGCGGCGACCATGGACAACACCCATTCAGTTGGTTCTGTGACTGTACAAATCACACCTTGCTGCACCATTTTATCCAACTGAGCTTAAACTTTATCTTGCAAAGCTATTGGAACTCTTCTTGCTGGTCTGACTACTGGGGTGACATCTGGGTCTAACTTCATGGAATATATATATATATATATATATATATATATATATATATATATATATATATATATATACAACTGGAAGTTTGCTTAACTTGTCATCAAAAACATCAGCGTACTCTAAGAAAATGGGCTCAAAAAATTAAAAGTCAGAACTGCACTCACATGGTGAAGCTCTTTAGCAAAAGAAAGCAGATTCATTCTTAAACTATCTTTGAGACCCAATAAAGATTGCACTGGTCTTCAGACTACATAGAATAACAAGTTGTAACAGATCTTGGCCAGATAACATGAAAGCATCACTGAACCTTTTGTTTGAATTACTTCACCCCCATAAGCAGCAAGTCTTGTACTGCTGGTTACATTGAGTTGTTCATTAGTTCTCACTCTTGCAAATGTGTCTGCTGATATAACATTACACTTTGACCCAGTGTCTACTTTGAGCTCTATGGATTTTCCATTAATCCAGGCAGTACAGAATGCTTCACTTCTTGCTAATAAGTTCACTGCATCAGCGCTTTCACCAAGCAGTGATACACCATCTACATAGAAAGCTGACTGCTTTGGCTCTACTTGATCAACTTGTTTTTGGGTGACTTTTCTTTATAAATGTGTGTGGCTTACTTGATTTACAAAACTTTTGGAAATGGTTCTATTTTATATACTTGTGACATTGCTGACCAAATGCTAAGTACTTCTCTCTTTTAGACTCATGATTCATACCACAACTGTGACAGTTAAAAATAAAGTTAGATTTGGGTTTTGCTGATTTATGTTCATACTGCACTGAGCTAGCGTTAAAGCCTGCAGCTTTCTTGGAACTTTCTAGAAAACCTTATGGCTTCTTTGGAAATCCTATAGCTGCCATGTGCTTAGGCCAGCTCTTGTTTGCCGTGTGCTGCATACTGTCTGCGTGTGCTGTGGAGCCAACTGAAACTATGCTCTTTTCACTCACAAGTATACTTGTATGTTTTTCTGTCACCTCATGGATTTAACAAATCTCTATTGCTTTGCTCAATGTTAAATCACTGTCACAAAATAAAATCTTTCTTACAGCAGCACTATTAATACCACATACAAGCCTGTCCTTTATCAGCTCATCCTTTAGATCACCAAACCAACACATTTTAGCTCTGTTTCTCAAGTCAGTTATATAAGCTGCAAATGTTTACCCTTGTTTCTGATTGCTTGTGTAAAACAAATGCCTCTCTAATGTAATATTCATCTGGGGGTTGTACATTTATCTAAACATGCACTTTAAACACCCAGGGTCATCCCTTGATTCAGTTTGTACAACAATATGGCAGTCCGCACCTTCTCCTTCATACACTGCCGATGCATACACAAATGAACTCTCTCTTTCTATGGAATCAGACCCTGCTAGGTTTAGCAAAATGAATGCCCTTGTGCCTGCATCCCTATCTGCATAAGCTGCTTAATATTCTCCAGTTATCTGCAATATTGTGACCAAACACAAGTGGTAGGGGTTTTTGAAATCCATCTGCCATATTAACACATACCAGCGAAAGGGGTTGCAAAAATGCATGAATATACACACATACACATATGCATACGTTTCTGATATAAACAGAACTTGTCCATTGCCTTTGTTGAACTTATATGCTCATTGGGCTTATCAGAAATATACAAAAAAACAAACTCATAATACTTTCGAATAACTGGACTTTGAAAAATAAACTTTTCAGGCTTTTCAATACTATTGGAATATTGGTAAAGGCAGAAATGCTAAAGTCATATACCATCACTTGCTAAAGTCATCACTTTAAGAAACATTCAAGAACTTTACAATGTGACTGAATAACTCATGAGCACTGTAATACTCTTGTAATGTATCTTTTTGCAAGAATACACCTCTTATCAGTGTTAAGAAACATGTCAATCAACTGTACAATGCGAATAAATTGAACATCTATTGCCCGAAACTCAATAACTTTCGAAGTAATTACACTTTGCGAATAACTGCACACAGCACACTGAAATGTCCCCAAAATAGCGATACCTTGCTAGGCAACTCTTTACAGTACAAGAAGCACTCTGTAATGACAACACTTTGCCAACAGACACACCCAGCTCAAGAAACATTTTCTCAAAATAGCTATATTTTAACTGTATTACATGAAATAGTTGCACTTTGCACACAATTAACTCTTCAAAATGCATGCACAGTAATAAGCACATACTGTAAGCACTTTTACACACCCTGAGATACTTTGAATAACTTTAGTTACAGCCTTGATACAATTCAAAGTTGTAGTTGTGCTCAAACACAGTGCTTTGCCAAAATACATGCAGTCTTGCTTTATTTTTGCTTAATGTGCCCTTTTCTTTTCTTATTATTGTATTCATTTTGCTTGTTTAAGCCCTTTTCATGCCCATGTGCTCATTTTTCTGTAAATAAGCCCAACTTTGCCTTAAACACACTAGTTTTGCTTTAAACATGCTTGTTTTTGCTTTACTGTTAATCATTTCATCAAATGCTTTTATCTTAAACATTTTATTTAGTTAACAAACTTTTCATACTTTCCACTTGCCTGATAATGTGGTTTGTGTCCTTGTAATGTCTCTTTATTGTCTTTCGCATTGAGCAGATAATTTGTTTTATTTCTCATTACCTTTGATTCTTTCTGGTTATGTTTGTGTTCTTTTCTCTCAGTTTTAACTTCGCTGTCATCTTTGTATCTCATTGCTTGGAACATTCTTCTGTCTTCTATCCCTATTCTGACACCATGTTTCTTTCGTGTTAGGACACAAATAAACGAGTCTTCATGGGATATGTTCATGCAGCTTTATTTTATGCAAACACATCACTATAGAGGCTTACTGACTATAACTTAAGTAACTTAAATACAAAGTAACAACTCCAGTCATGCATGTTCATTCTCTGACTGCTTCTACAAAATGGCACCAGGGATTGCATGTGTCTGGAATTAATACTTTCACATACAGCCTTGTATGCTTCTAAAGATATAGCACACACACTTTAAACTCTGATCTGCACCATGCATCCATATAAATAAAATAATGTTGAACCACAAATTGAAAAAAAAATGAAAATATGAATGGTAGCTACAGACTAACAGATAAACCTGAGTGACATTTAACCTTCCTATTGCTTTTCTGGGCTGACAGTTACATGGGATTAAGTGTTTTCCATTATCATTTGAAAATCATCTCAGCATACTGAAGAATCATTTAAATTTGCTAAATACACTTATTAAATAGGGTTTCTTATTAACTATCTTTGAACTGTCGTAAAGTTATCACTTATTTGGGCAATAGTTTTCACTGCATTATCCATAAGAAATAAAAATTAAATAAAAAAAAACAGCAGAGATAAAAAAGAGAAAAGAAACTCTTACATTTTTTCTAAAACAGAGAAAGAAGTTACTTTAAGTGTAGGCTCTGCAAGTTTAATGTTACAATTTAGATATATAATATTTTTCAAGACCAAACATTTCAAAAGATGCCTAAGGAATAAAAATCTAGGGAATAAAAATCACTTGTTATAGCCAAATTAGAAAAAAAAGACAAATTAAACAGCTTGCCAAGGAACACAGTAAGTCTGGCTGACACAAAGAAGAAATCACTTCAAAGTGTATTCATTGAAGTGGTTCTACTATGAAATGCAGACTTACTGAAAGTTAGTGTTCCAAAAGAAAGAAAAAAAAATACCCAAAAACCAAAATGACAGAAAACTGATTTTTATCTTGTTTTTTGCAAGGGTCAAGCCCCATTCACCCCATGAACTTTCATATATACAAATTCCATGGTTACACCAACTCAAAGAAGGGAGAAATCTCCCTAAATAACTGAATCATTACTTCTGCACACTTAACTTAGAAATCACACCAGTAATGATTTTTTATGGGATAAAGTGCTTGGCATTATGCTGTTCACCTTTTTTTTTCTGCATGCTGCTGATGCCTAACCAATTTCATCTCGAGTATGTATAGGGAAACCCAGTGAAATACTACAATGTAACACTGCAAAGCTACTTACTCCAACTGATTAATTGTATGAGAACTCTCACTGTGATGTATAGTTTCTACCATTGTCAAACTCTCTCTTCAATCAGAACACCAGCTCAGAAATAATCAAGTCTGCCAACACCAAATCTGAGTAAAAGTAGCCTGCCAAGCAAAGGACATCCATGAGGCTTTCTTCATTTATGTCTGCAACCTTAAGGTAAGACTGAATAATCTGATGAAAACAGTGGTGAATGGAATCACCTATACAGAGCCAGAGGATAGAGCACATCTGCTAGACTATAAATCTGTCTGCAGTTTTACCTCCACATCACATCTGGTCATCCACCATGAAATACCTGACCACCATTTCTCCACCAACTATCACCTGGAAACAGGTCCTCACTGTCCTCTTTAAGGCCAAGAACCTTGCTTCAATGGAACCTGGTGATATCTCAGGATGCCTCCTAAATAGCATGTAACATGACCTACCAGGCCCTCTAGAATTTCTTTTTACCCATAGCCTCCAGAACCTTTATGCTAAATGAATGTAGGGCAGCAATGGTTTCCCTGCTACACAAGAGGAAGCCTTCCATTGAAACAAGGAACTACAGACCCAGAAGTCTGATTAGACTTAGTTTACTATCACATGTTCGATCATTCGTTAGACAAACGGAGTATGTGCGAAACACATTTAGCAGAACCGGCAGGGTGATCACCACATTGTCGAAGCTGACAAGAGCGAATGGCCACTGTTGTCAGCTCCAGCATTGTGGTGCAAATTGCACTATAGTGGGGATGGGGAAATGTGCCCTTACCCTCATTTTAGTGCAATCTCAGAGATTGTATATATAAGTAGGGGGGTGTGGGGGGGCTTGCCCCCCTGCAAACAGTGTTGTTAGATTTGGGAAGATCTGAGCATTTCTGCAAAGTTGATATTCGACATTGCTGAAATGCTCCATTCGCTATTTTGGTTTTTGACTATTTGTGTTGGCAATTGTCACTTTCGTCGAAAAGACGATCGAACATGTGATAGAAAACCTTAGTCTTATATGCAAGGCCATGGATGTGATAAACAATGACATAGGAAACCTACAGCCAAAAGACCCTACCAAATTCAATTTTGTCAGATCATGCCTATTTAACCTGTGGGATTCTTTGAGAAGGTCAGTAAAGCTATGAATGAGGGCAAAACAGTGCACATTGCCTCCCTTAATCTGACCAAGATGTTTGACACAATACTTCTCTCAAACATCACAGATAAACTTACAGAATTGGGTATAAGCCCATCACTAACAGGACACAAGAAGTTAGGATGTTGGAACCCACCTCCACAAAGAGGACAGATAAGTGGAGTCCCACAGGGATCAGGGCTAGGGTATCCCCTTTTTGGCATCTACTTCTTTGAAGTCAAGACAAACACCAATGGCCTCTGGATGACCAGGCATTCAGGTGAATGCAAATTATGCATTGTCATTGAATCCCATAATGACACAGATACCCTTCGAGACATCCAGACACAGGCAAGCAACTGGTGACAAACCCATCGACTAAAAAATGCATAATAGTACCCTTGGGAAAAAGAGCCACCCTTGGAAATGACCATATGGATAATACACCACTAAATGTACACCCAGTGATCAGGGATATGGGAGCACATGTTGACTATAACCTGACCTTTGACTGTCATGTATCTACTGTGGTGAGAAAATTATTCCCAAGTGCACAACTTGTAAGCCAGGGCATGGCATCTAGGTCCAAGGAGGTCTTTGTTCCACAATATTTCTCTCTTATTGAATCAGTTCTTCAATACAATGCATCCTTTTGCATGTACTTGACCAGAAACTTGCAACAGCTGGAGAGATCACAGAGATTCCTCACAAAAAGAATACAGGTAGTAAGCAACACATCCAATCTGTACAGCCTCAAAGCCCTATACCTGTACTTGTTCTCATACAGACTGCTGTGCAGCAACCTATGCCATGCATATAAAGTATCATTTGATCCTATACTGATAGATTTGTTGCACATTTGCAAACAAATACAATCCAGAAATTTGTTGTAAGTAATTAAACCTCATCTGCAACAAAAACATGACATGTCAGAAGGACAGGTATGCATTTCAAAGATTACCACTTCTCTGGAACAGACATTTCATCCATGTGATACAAAGCTCATCCATAACACTATTCAAACATAACTTGGTCCAATGGATGGAAAATTGCAAATTTACCTCTGACTTGGCACCTGCTGTCACTCATCTTATGTACATTAAGAAGACTCTGAGGCTTGGGTGTACTTTTAAGCAGTTTATTGTATACAGACACCTCAGGATAGATGACAGGAACATTGAACTTAAACAATCTCACTGGGTCTATATTACGACTCAAAAGCAGCTAAACACCTTATGCAGTTTCAGTGACCCATAAAGAGTGAACTACAAGTTAAGTGAACTAGGGGAAAAAAATCACTTGGCTGTCACCATGAAATTGCCATTTTCCCCACTGTAGTGTGATCCCAGAGTTGGTATATTTAGTTAGGGGAGTTGTGGGGTGCACACACACACACACACACACACACACCCCACATTGGGGGGGTTTGGAGGTGAAGCTTACCATTTTGTAATCTTTGAGCTGGTGTGTCATGTCTGGTTGGCCTACAGATTTTTTCCATAGAAAAAAAAATCGGTGATCTGGCCGTTCGCGTAACTTGTAGTTCACTCTTTATGTGTTGCTGAAATAGTGTTCAGTGTTTAGCAGTTTCGGCAGTGTCATTTAGACCCATTTAACTAACTGACTGAATACATACATGCATACTCACTCTGGCTACTCACTCAAAATGGCACTCTTGCCTGCACGTGCTCAGTACTTATATGCACGTGCCCACTGGCTGGAATGCTTCTTAAAGGTACATCACACAATCTGGTCTATATCCTCTCCCTTTACTGAGTTGTCTCATATAAGCAATGACATTTTAATAGGCATGCAATTATATAGACATTAATAAAGAAAACAACAGTCATGTCCAGGTTGCATTGTATCTGGAACTAGAGTTTGAGATGACCCCTAATCTCATAACATAAAAAGTTGGACTGGGTTTAGCAACAGGAACAGTCACTAGGGAATGCTCTGCTTGTGGACTCAGGGATTTTCTCAGGAACAGAAATTGCTGACAGTATCTCCTCTGAAACAGGAACATTGGACAATCACTCTGAGAACTAGAGTCTTTGTCACAGGCAAGATGCTGTAACACTGGTTCAGACACTGGTAACAAATGCTTCTGATTTCATCTGAATTCCATTCCTTGTGATTCCACAATGTAAGCTCTAGGCTCTTGACACAAACTTTTCACAAATCTGATGCGATCAAAACCTTTTGAAAATTGCACCCTCACTATCTCCTTTTTTTAATGAATGAGTGGTTTGCTGGTTTTTATCATAGTAAGACTTCCAGGACAAATGCTTCTTCAATAGTTGGGCTTTTACTGCTTTGTTGTTCTTAGCACATGGAACCAATAAATTATTGGTGATTGATAATGTGGTTCTGGTTTGTCTTGACATTAAGTCTCTGAGCAGGTGAACCAAGATGATTATCACAAGGAATGTTTCTGAGATTTAAAAAGTTTAGAAAAACATTGTTATTGCCATGTCTGGATTTCTCTAACAGCTGTTTTGCACTTTGACCTGCAAGTTCAGCTAAGCCGTTTGACTGAGGGCATTCAAGACTACTCATAATATGAACAAAGTCCCACGCTTCTGCTAATTTCTTGAACTGCTGACTTGTAAACTGTGCACCATTCTCAGAAATAACTCTAAGGTGAATTTAATAAAGCCTACAAGTTTTTTTTTTCTGTGTAAGCATCACATCGTGCTGCTTACATTGCCATGAAAATTTTTTGATTCAATAAGTACTGCTGAGAGTGCGCATGCACACACCAACAGAGAAACTTCCATGGCATGCAAATCCGCTAATAAACAGGTGAATGTCATGCAAATGAGGCAGGTATAGTGATCCAGCAAGCAGATAGGCATCCCTTCATTCCCGGGTCAGTGTCGGTGGTGTACACAAAAAATTCCTTGTACAGGAGTTTAGAGAGACAAAAGGGGAAAGGGGTTATAAAAATGTAGATATTTGAACAGAAATGTCATACCACATACACATATAAATGAAACTATCATCCTGTATCTCGGAAAAATTAAAGGAAATAAGTTAAATTACATTTTTTTTAATAATCTGGGCATGTTTGCATGGCACGCCATAGTGCACAAACATGCTTTATAGAAAAGAAAAAAAAAATTGGAAAAAAAACAAATTAGTATGTGACAGAAAGGTATTACATGACTGTGCATGGAGTCCCTACAATGGTGCACTGGTGCTGTTGCTAACGTGGTTGGGCTCTGAAGTGTATAGTTTCCAGGCTTTGAGCACAGATACCTATGCAAATGAGGTGGAGGTACTGAATAGCAGAAAGGAGTAAATGTGTCTGCATATCCCCTTTGTGTAGGGTTAGACCCATGTCGCTGTTTACACAGAATGTAGCTGACACCGGGGGGGGGGGTTGTCTTCTGACTTCTAAGCTCATTTCAGCTTAGGTGTGTGTGTTTGCACAGCGCACTGCCTGGTTGAGTGTATTCCTTCAGAGGGTGTGTGTTCACTACATTCTAAGCTTTGTTTACCTTCCATGTGCATGTTCGCATGGTGCACCGCTGCTCTGAGTGTGCTCAAAAAATAAAAATGTATTTAAGTAGTTGTTACCCTTGTTTATGCTAAAATAGGGCCATTAAATTATGTTAATTATATGTAGGCAGGTGGAATGCATCAGTTTCCCAATCTCACATTCTGCACCTACAACAGAGCTCTATAAAGTGTGCATATGCCCTACATTCTGATTTTTCCCCAATACTCTGCACCATTGCAGTACAGACTTGGAAATTTTAACTGAGAAAATGCTAGGGGCTGCTGCAGGTCTGCTGTAACCTTATGTGCTATATACTGAAGTCACTGCTGCTCTGCTGCTGACAATAGGCCTAGACAGAGAAGGAGAAGAGTGTTCAGGCCCAGGATAACCTTCCAGGAGCTATATGAACTGGAGATTGTAGAGTGCTACAGGGTGGACAGGGACATACTATAAGAACTCACTGAGCTCTGCCACCCTCAACTCAGACCCAGAGCCAACAGAGGGGAACCCATCCCAGTAGAAACAAAGGTATGTGTAGCCCTTAGGAGACTAGCTACAGTTACTTTCCAAAGACCAAATGGGGACATGATGGGGTCTCACAGGCATCAACATCCAGCATACTCCACCAGTTCCTGGATGCCATGCTACCACATGTAAGTGACCACATTTCTTTTCCCCTCACCGTTGAGGTGAGGGCCAGAAATATGCAACATTTCTATTGTGTAGCTCACTAGCCTGAAGTACTGGGTTCCATAGAGTGCACTCATGTACACATCAAGTCACCACCCGGTGAGGAGGGCAGAATATACATCAACCACAAGGGGTACAACTCCATCAACTGCCAGGTCCTGTGCAATGCGCAGGGAATTATCAATAATGTGTGCACTGGCAGCCCTGGCAGTTATCATGACTCTCATATCTGGCATGCATCACAGCTGTACCAGATGTTTGATAAGGAGGAACATCTCACACATCCATTTACTGGGGGATGCTCTCTATGCCCTAGAACCGTGGATGATGACACCCATCAGAAATGCACACACACCAACCAATGAACACCATAATGAGGCACACTCACAAACTAGGAACATCATAGAGCATGTGTTTGGGCTTCTGAAGTCACAGTTCCAGTGCCTCAATATATCTGGTGGAGCCCTACAGTAATCTCCAGCCACATGTGCACATATGTTCACAGTATGTGCTATGCTACACAGTATGATCCTGCAGAAAATGCTGCAGCATGATCAGTAAAGGGAAGAGATACACAGCCCCCCAACAGTGCCTAGTTAACCACAGCCACAGTCATAGGAGGAATCAGAAGAGGAACCCCCTGATGATGTCCTTGTAGGCAGATTTAGGCATGTCCAGTACACTCTGTTTATTACTAAGATATAAAGCATAGCCATTCACTGACAACCTAAGGCCTTAAAGAATGACACTTTACTCCTACTCACATACATATATTAAAATTGATGCCAGGCAACCCACATAACCTGTACCTATCCATGAATTAGCTGTGTACTGCTTGCATCAGACAGAGTCAGCCCAGAACTACAGATCTGTCAACTGCATTTGCAAGATAAGTCCCTAACCTACACACTACTTTTAAGGATTATGATAATATGCTATTGTATGTATGATCCACTATATTTATGCAAGGAAATTTGGAGACAAATAACATCCACAGTGGACTACAGTTACCCAGTCCATTAGTATGTGTTCCTTAATATTCTCTAGGCCTCATGGTTGGAATAGGCACTACATCAGTCAAGGGAGAGGTTAAACAGTGGGGTCATATGATAGTTAGACTACTGTGTATCCCAGCAGAACATGTGATGTTGTTCACCCACACCCAACACAGCAATTTTAATATATAACTGCTATAACAGTCAGTCACCAATGGTATATCAGCAGTCCAGGCAAACACAAGGCAGTAACATAGAAAGTGATCAAACATTGTATGTCTCACTTAACACAGGAATAGCTGCATAAAATGTATGTATGCTGTTGATTATATGATGAATAACAACTCTCTGGCTGGCAGCTTGTGTAGCTCAGTGAACTAGAGGTGATGCCATTGATGGTTCAAATCTGGAAGTATCCTCATCTTTTGCATGTGAGATATTATGTTAGTGTTTTCACAGACTGTCAGTTTGTGTGTAGTATAACAATATGAACTTCTGACACATATTAATTACATCAGATAGCTGGAGAATGCCATGCACATTTTGAGTGAAGTGTAGTACAGCAGAAACAGGGACTGATGTCAGTGTCTGTAACACACAAAATCCCGGACTGGGGTGCAAGTCAGTATGGTCTGTAGTCACTTTATAAGTACTGACAGTCCCACTGGGCATACCCATACACTTAGGTAAAGTGAGCACAATCCTGCTGCCCCTTCATCAAAATGACCTGTTATGTATACATATGTCTATACATACATGCATATATGTATACATAGCCATCTGTCACTATTTCTCCCTCACATACATAGTATATCTATCGCTATGTATTTTCAAATATATACCTATATATATATATATATATATATATATATATATATATATATATATATATATATATATATATATATATATATATAAATATATATAACTATATATATATATATATATATATATATATATACTTCTCAGTCTCTCCTCATATATCTACATAACACATATGCATATCACACACACACACACACACACACACACACACACACACACACACACACACACACACACACACACACACACACACACACACACACAGCTACATTTATATATACATCCCTGTTATATATAGAAATATGTGTGTGGATGTCTGTATTGTCTTACATACCCTAATACTGGGAGTAAAGCTGCACTTGTTCAAAGGATCCAAAGTAAGAGCTCAGTAGTACATAATGCACTTACCTACAGACCCCTGTGCCTGCTTGATGTCATCAAATAGACAGCAACAGGTGATCAGTTGATATAATGTGTAATGTTGTTGATGCATGCATGGACAGGCCATATTGTTCCTCCCCACAGGCTTCCCCATCCAAGTGCACACAGCCACATATGGCCATACTGGTAACTGTAGACACATAGCTAGGATAATAACAGTTATCTCACTACTAGGATACTACATGCAGATAACAGTACGAAGCAACATCACTCTGCAGGCCATAGATGCTGTTCAACACAAGCCTAGTTTATGTTATCCACAAGTAGTTTGCATGCAATCATATGTAAAACAGACAACAGCCATGGCACATGCAATAAGTACTGTGAACTGTAGGGTGTAAGACTACATAAGTTGGGATTCTAATCTCACTGCAGGTCACTTGATGCATATGTGTATGTCCATATGGCATAAGTATGATCACCTCAGTAACTTACAGAGTATAAGGGTTTGTATAATTTTATTTGTAGCAGGTGACATGGCTCTCCAAATACCTGACCACAACTCTGCCCGCTGATGTTATCAACCATAATATTTCCTAAACCCAAAGTACTATCAGACATGAGATGTGTTGCATTCATCACGTATTGTGATCTGTAGTGCATACCATTACATAGGTAAGTGCTCTAATCTACATACAGCCAACCTGCTCTATGTGTGTGCCGTGCCATGTCCTGTAAGCAGTAATTGGAAGTGGTGTTGACCTCAGTGTAGCTATGTTTGTGTGTGTAGCTTATGGAACCATAGGATGTTTGAACTTCACTAACATAATGGCCATATAGCCATCTCAATGGTAGACAATTGTATTGCCTTATTTACATGATCAGCACATATTACCCCAGTACAAGAGGGACACAGGCAGAAGCCCTGTGGTGAAATGATGGTCACCCAGCCTACCATACAGATGGCATGTGCTGAGGTGCACTGAGGTCCTCAGCTTGCCATTGGCCAGTGTTCTGTTTCAAATGTGGGTTAATGTCCGCTAGACAAATCTCTCCCACCAGCATGCATTAGTAACGTCACATACTAGGTTAATGTCCTTAGAGTGATTAGTCCATGTACTATGCCATCTACACATATGCAGCATTTATAATCAAGCAGAGTCACACATTGCCCCGTATGCAAGGCAGAGATCACCTCTGAGTAGTCTATATGCCACAGGCTACAATGAAACTCATTTTAGACAATCCCCATTGAACACATGCTGAAGACATGAAGTTCCCATGTGAGGGACCATACTATTGTGTGCAAGTGCCAGTTCTGCCTGGAAAGGTCCATTAGCAAATGGCCATTGCACTCAAATATTAGCATACTGAGGCAAGAGTACATGAAGGTTATGAACATGTCAATTACAGGTGATTGTGCCCTCAGCTATGTCATATGATTCTCGTCATACCACTGGGGAGACATGGTGATCTCAGCCACATAGGTTCATAGTTTCATAGGTTGATACTAGGCTAAATGCCCTAGGGCATTTATCAGCCTAGCCAGAGTGTGTTTGGCCTTCACCACTCCTTAAAAATGGGTTTTACTGTGCCCTTTTAGGTTAGTTTACTGTGCCTCTTTCTAGCAGTGACACATAAGTGATCCCCGGGGTAAACCTACGATCTCCCATCCACTCATCAAGATTTCTCTTGAAGAGAGTCAGTGAGGTTCTCTGCCTGATATTGACTGGGATTCTATTCCAGAGTGCTGGGAGACTCTGGGTCACAAATCTGTCTCTCCAGCATGTCCTATTAATTTCTGTGTTGAGATTCAAGTCCCTTGAGTGAGTAGCTCTAGTGGATTTGGATGTTTTGAGGTGAAGCATGTCCATTAATTCTGGGTTGGACATGGCTTTTTATGTCAGGCACAGATCACCTCTAAGCAGGCGGTATGCGACTGAGTAGAGCTGGAGTTTCTTTAACCTGGCAACATAGGTCATCTGTTTGAGACCCTTGATCCTCTTGGTGAGGTACTTTTGTGGTCATTCCAGTTGCTGCAGGTGTCGGGTAAGGTACATCCCAAACGGGGCATTGTATTCAATTATGGGCCTGATGAGGGATGAGTAAAGGGGCACAATGACCTCCCTTGATCTAGATGCGAACCCTTTCATGATAAGGTGGGCTATATAGAAGGTCTTTCTAACCACTTTGGCAACGTGCTTGTCAAAGGAGAGATTACTATCAACTTGGGTTCCCAGGTCCCTAATTACTTCCTCAGTACTTAATGGATTACCGCCTATGTGGTAGTTTGTGGGCACTTTGTTTTTCCCAAAGGGGATGACTATACACTTCCTGGTGTTTAGATTTAGGCCATGGCTTTGGCACCAGTTGTCCATCTCTGTGAGACCCTTTTGGAGGATGCCTGTGTCAGCTGGCAAGTCGATTATGGTACCCAGTTTGCAGTAATCTGCGAACTTGGTCAGCCAAAGTCCTCCCGTGTTGGCCTGTATCTCTGAAAAATATATACCAAACAAGAGCGGCCCCAGGACTGAGCCCTGTGGGATGCCACTTGTAACAAGTTTAGAGTCTGACATGGCTCCCGCAATTCTGACCATGGGAGTTCTGTCTTTGAGCCAGTTTGTAACTCATCTTATGATATAGGGGTTAATATTTAGGCTGAAGAGCTTATCTATAATGCCAGAGTGGTGTATGGTGTCAAAGGCTTTTGTGAGGTCCAGGTAGGCTGTGTGGACTACCTTCCCTTCATCTATGGCCTTGGTGACTGTTTTGAAGAAGTCTACCAGGTTCAAGATGCAGGATCTGCCTTTAACAAAGCCAAATTGTGTAGGATCTAGTGTCTGTAATTCCCCAGTGTCTTTGTTTATGAGTTCCATGATGATCCACTCCATAGCTTTGGAGACCAGGCTAGTCAGGTTTATGGGGCGATAGTTTCCAGGGTCCATTGAGGCTCCACCTTTGTGGAGTGGGACCACTGTTGCTGTACAACATTCCTTGGGTACATATCCTGTAGTAAGGCTGAGATTGAATAGTAACCTAATATGAGGTTTTAGCTCTTCTTGGAGCTTCTGTAGGACGCAGCCTGGGACACCGTCCGGTCCCATTGATGCTGTGTTTTTTTGCTTTGGAGAGGGTAGCTCCCACCTGAGCATCTGAGATGACAGGGGGACAACTCTCTGCTGGGATAGATATTTGTTCTTTTGGGGGGGAGGGGTGGAGAAATTTGCACTGAACCTATCTGCCAGGATGTTGACAATGTCTGTGGGTTCAGTGTATTTTTTGTCATTTTGGACTAACTCCGAAAATATCTGGGAGTTGCCACCTAGGTTTCTAACATAACTAGAGAAGGCCTTGTGGTTATCTTTAGTGTCTTGTGCAATATTTCTCTCGAAGCTGGCCTTGGAAGATTTTATGAGGGACCATAGTCTTTTGCTAGTACTGATCAGTGAAGCTTTCTTATTGAGGGATTTTGCTCTATCCTGCAGTAGCTTCCTCCTTTTGTTGTATAGCTTATTTATGGCAGTGGTCCACCAGACAGGATGCCTGCCTTTGGAGGATTGGGTCTTGGTTGTATTTGGGATTGCATGATCCATGCATTCCTGAAGATGTCCATAGAATGCATTTATAAGGGATTCTGCAGTCTGGGCCGTAGTTTCCACTGGCCCGGGGGCTTTGAGTGAATTCACTTTGGTTTTGAGAAGTGTGAAATTAGCCTTGGAGAATTTTTTTACTGTGGTGTTCTGGGGTGGTGGTGGGGTCGGGATGTGAATGTCCAGCGAGATTAATTTGTGGTCTGATCTTACCAATGAGGGGTGTACCTCTGGTGCAGAGCATAGAGTCCCCATGTTTGTGATGATCAGGTCCAGTATGTTTTCCCCTCTTGCAGGCATGGTGACCAGTTGTTCCATAGCATTTCAGTTTATAAATTCTAGGAACCTCTGGGCTAGGCTGTTGGGGCTTGAGTAGTGCTCCCAGTCTATGTAAGGGTAGTTGAAGTCTCCCAATATAAAGGTATTTGGAGAGACCTTCATATTCTCCAGCGCATAACGTTAGGTGTAAACATGTGTGGGCAAGTCGGTGTGTCAAGTTCTTTCAACCTTGAGTGTGTACATCACATATTGTGACTGATGTGTTACTTACCAGGTACATAGGTTTTAGGGATAGAAATTATATTACAGAAATATTTGCTTGGAGTTTATGGCCATTACTATGTCAACAGGCATGTGTTCATCAATATATTGTTGTAAGATATTAACATAACTCACAGACTCCATGAGTGCTTACAGTTTGCAGGCATAAGCCAACATTGTTAGCCACAGACATTTGCTATTCACTTGCATCATGGTTAAATGGATTCCAAGCAGTAGAGGACCCAGGACTGAGCCTGTTGAACACTGCTGCTTGCAGATCAGCTATTGGAGGTGGATGTCCCTATGTTGACTATGTGTGCCTTCAATGGGCCACTAAGTGACCCCTACAATGATAGCACCATTGATGCTTAATTGGGTGCTTTGTAAATGATGCCTGAGTGGAAGAATATAGTCAGATGGCTTGGCTCAATCCAGGGGGTTATATGCCCTGATGTCCCCTCACCCAGGTCCTTGGTGACTGCCTCAGAAATGTCCACCATGTGTAACAGTCATGATCTCCTTGTCAGACATCCAAACTGTGTACAGTCAACATATATGTGTGCTGATCAGGTCCATGATGATTTCCCCCATGACCATACAGATATAGATATTCAGGCAAAGAAGTCTATAGTTCTGGTGGTCAGTGCATGGAACACCTCTGTGCAAGGGTATAACAGTTGTCATTGTCCAGTCAGCTGGGGTCCAGCCAGTGGTTTCAGTATGATTGCAAGGTGTTCCCAATGGTGTTATTAATCCATGACAGATGCCATGTAGAATGCGTCCTGGGATGGTAGCATGTCCAACAAATGCTGTGTATACTCCAAAGAGAGGCCATTTATGACCTGTTCTGTAGATATGGAAGTTTTGGGACAGGTTGTAGGAATGTCATGTGTCACATGTGGTAGGGACAGGGAAGTGAAGTAGATGCAGAAAATGTAGGACTACAGGTTAGCTATGAGTACAGACTTTTCTATGTGGCATTATTATGTATGAGGTCACTGACAATCTGGGCCTGTCCTTTGAGGTTACACATATAACTACACTGTGTGTTATGATTATGCTTTGTGTGGGTGGCTAATTTTGTCACTTACTGTGTCTACACAACAGCACAACAACACTATGTGGTTATTTTAGCTTAGGAAGTTGTGCCTCCATTTTAGTGGGGGGCACCCTCACCTCAAATGTCACACAGCAATGTCCACCTATTATTGTACAGTCTGATAATGGCAGTTGTCCACCAGGCAGGTTTGCTGTGCCATGAGGAGCCTGTGTTGTTTGTGTCAGGTACAGCAGAGTTCATGCAGTTGTAATGCTGCTGACATAATGTATGAGTGTAGAGCTTTGCATATTTGCCTCTTCCATCTGAGGTGGAGGC
Organism: Protopterus annectens; assembly: GCF_019279795.1. Classification (NCBI taxonomy): domain Eukaryota; kingdom Metazoa; phylum Chordata; order Ceratodontiformes; family Protopteridae; genus Protopterus; species Protopterus annectens. Next base: position 222,851,558 of record NC_056729.1, on the reverse strand, counting down.
ACAGTCAAGCTATATAAACCATCCCACAGGAGGTAATAAATGGCTTTGTTGAAATATTTCTGTATTGTCTGCAAGGGGTGTTAGTGCTGGTAGTTTTAATGATACTGAACTGTGGTCAGATCCACCAGGGAGGACCTCACATTGGGGAATTGCAGTGGCCACTCATACTGATAAACACGTGATGCAATACATTGGTCTCTCTTGGAGGGATGTCTCAGCATTACTCCAGGATAATGCAGTTAAGGATGTAGACTAACCTTTGGGCAAGTGTGCTGTAGCATGACTAAGCAACACAGCTGGTGGTCACTTAATGCCACCCAACACCTTGGTGTAGTGACATATGTTGATAAACACACATGCATACAAATACACACAATAGGTGACTGGATTCATGGAGCTGCTCCTGCACCAGATATTGCTTGATTATGTGCACTTCCAATACTGAATATCACCTGTAGTATATCCAGGAAATCATAGCTTTTCACAAAATCTGGATGTATAGCTACCCTTAATGAGTATTTATACACCATCCAAATTACCTTGAACACTGTCATTTTGATGTGTGGAGATGTGGATGGCTGTGTAGTCTGGTATGGCTGTGGTGCTGTGCAAAGCCTTGAACCAGATGTCCTTGACTGCACACATGTCTGTATAATCCAGATTGGGGACTCATCCCACAGAGTGAGGTTCAGTGTTGCCATACCCACCAGGTGGCAGCATAACCATGATGTTGTATAAAGATGGTGTTCTCATTGCCAACTTTTTCCTGCACAGTGCGTCTAAAATGCACTGTGGGGGTTTCAGTAGCCATGGTCATTACTCCAAATCTCAGGGGTGAGAGATGAACACCATCACTGGTGCAGCATTCATTTCTGATGAGCAAGGCATCCCAGGCAGACATGTAGTAGATCTTCTGACAATGGCATCACATGTTAAAGCAATTATTGGCTTCCATCATTTTCCGTGTGTATGGAGCCATCATCCTAGGTGAGGGTCAACTGCAGCTAAAAGCTATGCATATATCCGTGAGAGAGACAGACTGGCTAAGCACAGCCACGTGTCTGCATACAGGCTGGTGACTTATGTCCCTAGTCATATAAACATGCAGGAACTATGATGTCAACATTATGTTAACTGATATTCCATGATTTGTGGCAATGTGTGATAAGGCCTATTGTGTCAACCAACAGGCAGCTATCTGTGATCTTATCTGTGATCTTTGCCATATGTAGCCACTTCACACAAACATCAGTGTGTCTCACAATGTAATCGCTTCTGACTAATGGGTATGGGTTTGGTTTTTGCTTTGAGTGTTTGACTGGTGAGAGAGTGGTGCATGCTGTATTATGTGAACAGTGCACTCCAGAGTCAGGATTTTCTTAGGTGTCTGTTTGGTAAAGTGTCTGGTAAGGAGCTGCACACATGCAGGTGTGTGTGATATGGATGCGGGTGGTGAAGGATGTGAGCTGTGCATGTTGGCATAATGATCACTGCCATATGTAATGATTGCTGTTGGAAACACCACGGCAGCAAGGTTTGAAATGCAGTCACATCTGTCATACATTGTGTTTGTGTGTCAAAGCAATAGAGGGGTGGGGACACTGTCAACATCTTAGCAGCAGGCCTGCAAAGGTAAGGCATGCTGCCATAATGAAGATGTGGATGTCCATGCATGCATAGAGGATTTGTTCAACTTTGCTGACATTACATTGGCCTCACAAGCATATGTTGCCTGTCAAGCAACTATACTGCACACTGATTGTTGTGTGACATGATGTGGGAGCATAGACATGTGTTTTGTATACATAACTGTACAGTATGACATGCCTAGGACATATGGCAGGTGGACACACATTTGCCAAAGATGGCCAGTCTGTTGCAGTAGGCTTCAGAGCCATGTCATGTAGGTATGCACCAGTAATCCGTTGAAGGGCAGGATGCATGACTAGCTATGAAATTATCACCTATGATGGCTCACCACCAATGTGCTGATTGTTACAGCAAGACTTGACACCAATGTCAATGGACAGTGTACATTATATTGTGGTGCAACAGCAGTGTTACTAATCCTCCACTTGCCACTTTCTTAGTAACATACCATTAACCCTGGAACAGATGGTATAACACATGAAAAAGTCAACTGATTGCCCAGGTTGCTAATAATGGCATCTACTTGGACAAGGGTATGTGAAGCCCACAGAGCCTTTCATGATGTGGGACAGCTATGCAGATGAACAAACAGGCTATGTTCTGCTTGTCATAATGAGCTGCATAGTAACATTTTGTGTCTGATGACAGAAAAAGTATCAGAGCATGGCATCCTATGTGAAGGTGGTGTCGGCGAGACCAGCATTAGGAGTTTCCAGGCATCAGCAATTTTGTGTACACCCATGCTTAACACAGTCTTCACAAGGTAATTGTGTTCTTCCAGTACACACTGCTTGTGTAGTGCCCAACTGCATAATAACTGTGTAAAATCCCCACCTTACCTTCAAAGTGTATACATATTGCACATCCCTAACATGCTCTTTACAGACATCTTGGATGACTCTCTTCTTGAAACATGCTGGAAGCAACTACAATACTTAGTTGCACAAAGGACAGCTATCATGTAGTTCCAAGTAGTGTCCCCAGATCTCTAAGTCATGTGACATTAAATGTCATGGAAGGAGTTAGCATGGATATGAGCAGTAAGACTGTCATACACCTACTGACACTGGAACACACACTGTTTGTTATGCTCAAGGCCAAATCATGCCTACCAACTCTAACTGGTGGACCCCATTGAGTGTTACAATATGCAATGGATGATGGGAATACTGCTCACTCTACCTACCCTGGCCTGACAAGGTGTTTGACAATATTAGGCCAGCAGACCTTGTTGGACACTGTGCAGGCTATCTACAGAGTGTTATGTCAGCTGATGGATACTCATAATCTGGCAAGATAGCATTGGGAGACCTATGCTGCAATGACACCAGTCACCAGTCGATTTCCCCAGACATCATTGATGGCATACCCCTTCCAGAAATAGAGCTATACCCAGAGGAGGCTCGGTAGGCGGATCATAAGGAACTTTCGACCTTGATGTGCTGTAGTAAAGTTAGAACAATAAGTTAAGGTTAGTAATAACCAAACCGATGTTTGTATTAACAGAATGCAGCATAATATTTATTAATCCAAATACATATTAAGGTATATTATATGTCACACAATATTAAGTAACATAACAGTCAGTATTGTTAACAGCAAACAAGTATGAATTAAACCATAAGCCCAAAGAAACAGTTTAACAACATATATTAATATTGAATCATAATAACAAATAACAATAATAAAGTTAATTTTAACAAAATATAACTTCACAAAATATATTACTATGAAGTCATAATAATGAATAACAATAATAAATTAAAGCTTAACAATATATAGTTAGTTTAACAAAATCTATTAATATTAAATTATAACAATAAATAACAATAATAAGTTAAAGAAAAAATGGTGTGAGGAGAGAGAGAAAAACATACCATTAGTGAGATTGCAGATGATATCCCCGAAAACACTGGTAATACATAGTTCTAGAGGTGTGTAGTGTCAGTTGTGCGAACAGTGACTACAATTCTTCTATAGCTGATGTAGCATGTACACACCTCTCAAGCTGTTAGCATGGGACAATATGGGCCAAGGACTAACAAATGCAGGTACACAACTACACAGAACAGTTTCACATAATAAGGACTTATATAACTGCCAAGGTGTTCTGTAAATTAATTTGGTAATTTGGTAATAGATTACATTCCATGTAATGATTTATCTGGTAATCATGTCAACACCCAAAATAATTTGTTTCATCGCACACTGAAAGACTTCACTGCAGAATTTATTCCAAATGGCATTCTCAGAAATCTGTATCTTCTAAAATGAGTGCTGAAAGTGGTTAGCAAAGAAGAATTTCAGTCCAGTAAAATTTGCCACAATGAACTATTTGCATCTAAGACAGAAAAACAGTGGCATTTGGTATGAGGCCAGCAACTTCTCTGACTGTGCACATTGGATGATGAGGCCTTTTTAATGTTTTGTTCAGATCTCTTGGATTAATCTGATATCATCTGAGCTTTTCTTATGAGCTACTACCATGGAGGATACCCATTTAGTAGGTTATTTTTCTGGACAAATTACTCCTAGCCACACCATTTTGTCTAGCTCAGCTTTGACTCTGTTCTGCACAGCTACTGGAATTTTCTGTACTGGTCTAATAACTGGGCTAACCTCTGTGTCAAACTTCATGGAGTACACAACTGGTAGTTTGCCTAGTTTGTCTGCAAAAATATCAGCATACTCAGAAAGAATAGTTTAGGCGAAATTTGAGTTATTGTCATTCAGGCTTATATGGTGAACTTCTTTGTTAAATGAAACCAACTGTCTCTAAGGCCTAATAATGACTGCTTGTGTCTCTTGACTATATAAACAGCAAGTCATAGCTGTTCCCAGAAGAGTAACATGAAAGCACTACTGAGTCTTCAGTTGGAATCTGTTCACCATCATAAGCAACATGCTTTGCACTTTGTTAAAGCAAGTTGTTCTATAGCTTTTACTCTAGCAAACATTTCTGCAGACATAAGCTTGCACTTTGAGCCAGTATCTACTTTGAGCTATATGGGATTCCCATTAATCCAAACAGTACAAAAGATTTTGTTCTTTGCCTATAAATCTACTACATTAACTGTTTCACCAAGCACATACACACCATCAACATAAAAAGTAGGGCCACAGCTTTCTAATTGATCAATTTGCCACTTGGAATGCCGTCTTTTAATAAATGAATGTGCCTTATTTGATTTACAAAATGTTTTGAGATGATTTCACTTATTGCAAGAATGACACTGTTGACTAAAATCTAAGCACTTTTCTCATTTGGATTCATGATTAACGCCACAATTATGACAGTTGACTATAAGGTTTGCTATGAGTTTTGCTGAGTCACCCATGCTTTGCTGCTTGCACATTAGGCCTTACTGAAGCAGCTCTGGGTTTTACTGAAGTTGGGGCTGTGGCAACCCACCCTTGGGACTTTATCTTTTAACTTCATGCTGCATGCTATCTACATAAGCTGTGGAAGGTACTGGAATGCTTGTTTTCTTATTTGTAAGCATACTCGTGCCTTTCTGTAAGCTCCTATATCTGATAAATCTCAACGGCCTTATTTAAAGTTAAATCACTATCTTAAAGCAAAATCCTCCTCACTGTGTCATTGTTAATACCACACATGGGTCTATATTATATGCTCGAAGTTTTAAAACTTTGACACTCATATGATCGACAGCATATGAGCGATGTTTTAAAACATCAAACATATAATAAAAATAAACAAAAACAAAAAAAATAACCTGAATGCAAGCCCCCCTGCACCACCCACACCCCTGCTACTTAAATATACCAACTCTGAGATAACACTACAGTGAAGTAAAGGGAAATATACCCTACAGCGATCTCTGTTGAAACTTTCAAGCTTTCAAAAGTTTGCTCATATGCTGTCGAACATATGAGACTTGATCTTTTGAAAGTTTGCTCTTCTGATATAGAGCCCCACACATAAACCTGTCTTTTATCAACTCATCTCTCAAATCACCAAATCTGCACGTTTTAGCCTTATTTGTGGTCAGTTATATATGCTGCAAAAGTTTTACAAGGCTTTTGATCCCTTGTGTAAAATAAGTGCCTTTCCATTGTAATATTCATTTGGGGTTACACATTTCTCTAAATTTATATTTTAAGCACTCATGGTCTTCCCGTATTTCAGCCGGTACCACAATACGGCAGTCTTCCTCCTCCCCTGCAAACACAGCAGGTGCATGCATAAATGAATGTGCTCTTTCAATGGCCACTGAAACAGCTACATTAAGTTGAATGAATGCTTTTGCACATAAGCCTTTGTCAGAAAAAGCAGCCTGTATGAAAATATTGTATTCTTGCTCAAATACTCTACAATTTTCTGCAATACTGTTATCAAACACAAGTGATGTGGGTCTGCAAAAACCTTCTGCCATGCCCACACAGTATAGTAAAACATAATGCAATCTTGGCCCTTGTAATTATGCATGAATATGCATACACACTAGGAACATGTAATAATAGTCAAAAGCAAAATAAGTTATTTGAAAGACTGTACTTTGCAAAATATACTTTGAAATAACTGTACTTTGTGAAATAATTGCACTGTAATACTGCACACACTTGCAAGCACTTTCCGCACTTTGGATACTTTGAGTACCTTTAATTAATGGAAAAAAGTAGTACTTAGCAAAAAAATACAATCATTTTGCCTTTTTTGTGCATTTTATGTTATTTTCATATTGTTTCAAATGTTTTCATAATTATTTTGAATATTTTTATCAGTATGTTGCAGTTTCGGACATTTTGTTTAATAAGAAATGTGTTTTGAGCATTATGAGTGCTTTGTTTTATATTTGTAGTGAAAGAAATCATTTAAGTGAGTTTTGGCACCTGGAATTTGTTTCTGGCCTGCTTTGTGAGTCGTTTGAGCAGTTGGGATGATCCACTCCTATATATTCCTCCACTTCTAACTGGTTGCCTCATGGCTGTGAGTCTGAATCCCATTCTAACACTATATTGATCATCTTGTGTACATTAAGAAGGCACTGAGGTTTGGGTGTGCATTTAAGCAGTTTATTGTATATAAAGACATAAGGATAGATGGCAGGAACATTGAACTTAAACTTTCTAACTAACTGGCTGACTACATACGTGCACACTAACTCTGGCTGCTCACTCAAAATGGCACTCCTGTTTGCACATGCTCAGTACTTATATGCATGTGCCCACTGACTGGAATACTTCTTAAAGGTACATCAGACACTCTGATCTACACCTACATCCCTAATGCACAGGGGCAGCCTGTGAATGCTTAACCTGCAAACCTATATCATAACCATAAAATTCCTTGGAGTTTCACACATCTCAGCAATATTTTGATAAATTTGGGGCAAGCTTGGCTAGACTTAAATGCCTCTTGGGCTTAGCCAAGTAACCTACTATGAACCAATGAGCCTCTAAGAAATATATACAATTTCAGTAATTTTCTTGTTAGATGGCTCAAATAAAAGCAGAAGAACTAAAGACAGATGACAGAGATGCATGCCGCTTTCACTTTCTGCCACTGAGTAGCACAATACACTGAACAGTTGAAACAGAATACATCTGAATACAAATAAATTAATTCTAGCATTACACTGCTGTGGAGGCATGCTCTGTGGCAGATGTCTCAGTTCACTAATTATTGACTAAACAGCCATTAAGTGATTACAGAAAGAAGGATAGATAGATGATAGATAGATAGATAGATAGATAGATAGATAGATAGATAGATAGATAGATAGAGAGAGACAGACATGCTAACCTTGAAAACTCAAAAGGGTGGAGTGGAATGAACACATATAGCTAGTCAGAAATGTAAAATATAAAGTGTAAATATTAAAACAAAATGATTATATAATCCAAACAAAAGTGAAAAAGTAAGCCAAATCTATATTCTCACAGACTAGTGTAAAAATATCTTATATAATTTAATGTAAAACAATGTCTATAGAGTGCAAACTGCAAAATACAATACATTCAGTGAGGTGAAAAAAGACAGGCCATCACAAATAACTAAACAGAATAAACAAATAAATTAATCAATAAGTACTTTAATAAGTCCAAATAAAAATTATTTTCACATACAAAATCTTAAAATGCACATCATCAACACATTTAAATAGCTTTTTTATTTACCTTGTTTATACTTTGTTTTTCAAGGTAGTGCCAGAAGGACAGTGGCTTCTTTTCAAAAAAGATCAAAGATCTTAGACATACTGACCAGAAACTTTGACCATGGCTCTGAGGAGATACTCTGCTCTCTTCACTAAGTGCCATGGGATCTCTTATGTCCACCTGAGCTACAAGAAACTCAGAAAGATGGGACCTTGGTTTAACACATCATCTGAAGTATGGTACACTCAATAGTATCGCTCCCTCTTTATGCTGCACTATGGTACCAGTACTGGAAAATGGATGTAAGTAATTGGAGTGGGAATTTAGGCTGCATTCTTCTGCTTCCTGCATCAAAGGGGAATATGCTACATGTTAAGTCACTGACCCAGATGATATGCATCAACTGACAAAAATCAAAGAATAAAAGCCATACTGCTTACATTAGCAGATGTAAAACACTAATATATATATATATATATATATATATATATATATATATATATATATATATATATATATATATTTCAACAACTAAAACCACAGTTATAGCCAATGCAAATGCATACTTAACAGTACTAATATATATGAGTGCACAACAGTTCAGCAACTAAAACAATGACAAAACACATCACCATAATCGTCCACACACACTAACAACTATTATCCATGCACTGTGTATAAACATATGAAAAAATGTTGCACTATGCAGCAGATTACAAAACAAAATCAAAAGAATGGGCAGAGAAATGAAACAGAAAATATACACATAGTACAAAATTGCAGAAAAGAATGCAGAAAATAAATCAAGTAAGAGGAAAAAAATGAAGACAAATAAAATGGACAAAAAACAACACCAAGCTATCAATTATGAGTCACATTTATGATCTTCATTATACTGGAAATGAAAGTGCAAACACTAAGTACAAGATGGCAGCATCTCAGAATACACAAAACCACAACAACAAAATCAGAGGGAGCTTATCCAGCACCATGTGAAATTCCCCAAACTTGTGCCCCCCTCTTTTAATTATTATGGGCAAAGTTATCTCAGTCCTCTCACAAGTTAAGAACACCTCATCTATAGAACCTCATCTACAGGTCCCACAATAAGAGGTCTAATGTAATCCATCTTGTGACAGAAGGTGTTTGTCTGGCTATCTGAGCTGAAAAGCAATCCAGAGTGGCTCAAAGTGTAGTCATTTATTGGCCAGAAGGCCTACGTGTTAGACTTCCCTTTGGTTCCTGCTGCTATAAATTGAGTGCATTTACAATAAGCAGATGATGCAGCAGCAGCTAGCAGTATCCTGTACAAACACATATGTCTGGATAGTCAGGTTTACCTTTAAAACTAGTACTAGGACTGTAACCTGTGGTGTAGTGACACACTTCATAAAGTTAAGCTCAGATGAGTTAGATTGTGCATCAACTAGCACTAATATATTATACTAACACTATTGAATACCATATCCATAGTGCTATTCACTCTAGTCTATAACCTCAGAGACCACCCCAAGAGACCCCTGTAAAACCCAGTCCTCAAACCTAATACAGGTCCAGACAACATGGATATATAATTTCCAAATATATCTGTAGCCAGTTTGGTAAATATAGGCATCCTGAGACAATAATGTTCACAGACAACTTTTGATACTTAAAGAAACCAGCAAAGTATGAACAGATGTGCACACATATTTTCCTTGGAGACAAACAAGGTTGTCAAGAACACACACACACACACACACACACACACACACACACACACACACACACACACACACACACACACACACACACACACACACACACACACACACACACACACACACACACACACACACACACACACACACACACATTCTACATCTACCACACATAGTGCCCACACACATAAACCACTAAAAAGCAATCTCTCCAAAACAGAACCACAAAGACCTCCTAAGCCTGCAAATGGCAATGCCTATCCTCATCAATCTCTAAAGCATACATCAAAAGCAGCAAGAAACACTGCACATAAGCCTGCAACTAATGGACCTCCAGAAACAAAGCCCATAAGGTAAGCAAACAATTTTCCGAGGACTCTTGTCATAGGGGACTCCATTGAATGACACACAGATGCCCAACTCACCAGACTGGACAGCGAGAAGATTATGGTCAGTTGCTTATCTAGACCCAGGCTCTGCCAAGTTATCTCCAATAAAGTCATTGCACTGCAAGAAGCAATATCATGCTATCATAGTCCATGTGGGAATACTTGACCTGAGACATACCTCTATGAACTATGTAAAGAGACACATTATGAACCTCTGTGAATATATGTTTCAGACTGGTTTGTGCCTGGTATTGAGTAGCATTCTACCTTCACCAATGATGATTACACAATATAAGCAAAAAAATGACTGACGTTAACAATTATCTTAGTTTTTGGTGTCAATCCTGGGGGATCCAATATCTGTCAGTTTTTAATGACAGGGTCAACAAACTATGTTTCTTTGCCAAAGATAGACTGCACCTGTCCCCCATGTGCTTCTTTATTTGGCTAAAACTTTATTCACCCTTTAGATCCTTTTTTACCAAAACCAGCAGGTCGAGGTTGCTTTGTCTCCTGTCCTGAGACCTTATCAGAATAAAGTGGTCGTGGTCCTGCCTTGCTCTTGCAAGGAAACAATTCCTTTTTAGGGAATGCCAAAGTGACAAACCCACCAACAAAGCAAATAAAACCCAAAATGAACCTAAAGATGCTACTGCTCAGTATTAAGAGCCTTGACAAGAAACCCCACACCATACAAGCTCTATAGACATTTGTACCATTATCGGAGTATGGTTTAAAGTTGTAGAAAGTACTCCAGCAGTGCAAGGCTACAATGTCTTCCACACATTTAGAACATCAGCCACATAGACAGGAACTAGAGCAGGAGGTGCCTCGATAGACACTAGCAACAAGTATACTTCAATGCATAACAGTTGCCTGAGCCTTTTGTACTAAACATTTTGTACCTGTGTAAATAGTGTAATGTGCTGCTACTCTTAAACCCAATACCCTTCCTGCCTGGGCAATAATTTATTATTTCAGTTACTTTTTACAGCACTTCTCCCTCATTCCCCTTTCAGAGACCTTAACGTAATAATTATTTTTGTCTCCATCTTTTCATTTAATGACCATGGTCCCTGCGAATGGGTACTCTCTTAGTCCCCCACTTGCTTAATCCTTGGCCATTGGCCACATCTGCAGTGAAGAAACCAGCCACAAGGACTCAAGGGCTTTAAAAAGAAAATAAGTTACTGTAGGTGCATAGCTACATTTCCCTCTTAGCCTGCTACTTTAGAAAGTACCTGGTCTAAAGCAGAAATAACTGGTTCTACCCACAGCTAGGTACAGCAGCTGCTCCCCCACCCACATCAGTTGTAAAAATATTCCCCAGTTAACTTTTTCTTTTCAGTTATCAGTAAACCAAGATAAAGCTCTAGGCAAAAAAAAAAGTAACCCAGTAGATACGCTGGCATTGTCCACTTGTAAAATAGAGGCAAAAAGTTACTTAAATTGCCACTTTTGTCTGCTTCAAACTAGCTATCTACCCAGAAAGGACACAGCTGAAATCAGGTCTATAGATTGTTTTTCACTACTAGATTCTAATAACTCCTAACAATATGTCTATTTAGACACTTACCCTGCAATCTTTAGCATGGGGGGGGTTCTAGCCCACTCCGTTCGCTACTCTCACTTCGCTCCCCTCCCTGCCCCCTATTTCCACCCACCCCCAGTACATCTACATTTATTCTTACCCTTAACTCAACCCCTAATTACCACCAATTAGGCTACATCACTGGTCACCCCCTCCCCCTACATCCAACACAATCATGCTACTACCTAATATAATAACATTCCTAACCTGCGTAGTTCAAGCTCACATTACATCCTACCAAGGCTCCAAAGTCACATGCCCCAACAACTTCAACTATACTCTCTCAACACCCTCCCTCAAACATTTACACTATAACTACACAACCCCTGCCACCAAAAAACATCCTGCCAATACACACACTCCATTACCAAACACCTAACACACTCAAAAATAAAATATCCCTAAGGTACCATAAACAATTTACTATGTATATAAAACATATCCTAAACACCCTCTATAAACTAGCCCTCACTGGAGGCATCCATCCAAACCCTGGTCCTCCCAAATCCAACACAACCACAAATCCTAGTCCAAGCAACTCCCCCACAACTCAACTCCTAGCCAACAAGAAAACAACAGACCTACTTATAATCTCCCTAAACATCAGAAGCATATGCAAAAAAATCCAAGAACTACACGCCAGCATAAGCATATATTCCTCAGATATTCTCTTCCTAACTGAAACCTGGCTCAAACCTCACATCAAAAGTGAGGAAATACTTCCAGCTGAATACAACATCCCTCGCTTAGACAGATTGTCCAAAAAAGGAGGTGTATAGCATTGATATTTAAACACAACCTCAATATTCAACTCCTGAACTCATCTGGACTCCTTCTCACAATCAGCCTGCAACTGGTTCCACAGCTATCTAAACGGATGCCAGCAATCAGTAATCTGGGACGATAACCTATCACCTCACCTCCCAGTTACTCTTGGAGTTCCCCAAGGGTCTATCACAACACCACAACAATGAATAAATCCTTTTTGCCAATCAAAAACTAAACTCAAACAAAACAATCAATATCATAGGATGCTATTTCCCACCAGGGCAAAATATTACACCCCTAGAAAATCTCCTGAGCTGGGCTACTCTATCTCTACCCCAGGAAACCATCATTCTCGGTGACTTTAACATCAACTGGCGATCCTGTAATAACAGTCTCCCAACCATTCACTTTAATCTCCATGGGTCCACTCAACTCATCCAATCCCCTACCTGAACCAACAAAAACCCTGACAATCATACCTTACTTGACTGTATCCTAGTCAACAAAGCCCCTCATTCTTACCTAGCAGGCTGCTTACCTGATAGTCTTAATGACCACTCCCCCACTTTCCTAATTCAGCACCACACACACAGTTTCAAGCCCATTATCCACAGGCAAATATGGAACAAGTCCAACTTCAACCCCAACTCCTTCATCTTCTCCCTGCAAAAAATTAACTGGTCACCACTAAAATACCTCAACCTAGATGAGTCTGTCCACTTCTTCAGCAGTAGCTTCCTCTCCATCCTAAACACCCATGCTCCTCTAAGAAATGCCAAAGTCAGATCCAGGCATGCCCCATGGTTACAAAAGACCACCAGAACCCTAATGAAATCCAGAAATAAGGCCTGGGAGCACTGGCGACTAACAAAAAATAACTCAGCTAGGCAATCATTCATTGAACTGTGCAATAAAGCCAAAAAGTATATAAAATTAGACAAATCCCTCTACTATAAATCCACCCTAAACTCTAGCAACCACAACCCTAAGCAATTCTGGTCCACTATTAACACTATCCTCCGCCCAGGGAAGGTTGATACCCCCAGCCATCCATTTCCCCCCCTCCTCCAGAAGTATTGCTGAATCCTTCAACAAACACTTCACTGAAACTATAACATCTCTAAACAAACAACACTTCCCTACAACAGCCCCTCAACTCCTAACCCTGAACCCCCCACTCCTCTTTTCTTCTTCACTTCAGTACCTACCTGCAACATAAAAAGACTATTGTCAAAACTTAAACCCACCAAACTCGCAGATGACAACCTTCCCTCCGAATACTTGAAAACTGCAGCTGATACACTAGCGTACCCAATTTCAATTCTAATCAACTATTCCATAACAGAAGGCTATGTTCCCTTGATATGGAAAATATCCCACATTATTCCCCTCCACAAAGGCACCTCCTCCTCTGACCTCTCCAATTACTGCCCCATTGCTATCTTCTCCCCTCTCTCCAGGTTACTTGAAAAATGTATCAACACCCAGGTCTCCAACTACCTCCTAGCTAATAATCTCCTCTCCAAACCCCAACATGGTTTCAGGCCATATCACAGCACTACCTCCACTCTGCTCTCCTTCACCAACACTATACTTCATCATAAAAACAATGGCCTCTTCTCTACTGCTGTATTTCTAGATCTCTCAAAGGCCTTTGACATGGTATCTCATGGGCTACTACTCTCTACTCTCCCAAGTCTCTCCTTCTCACAATCAGCCTGCAACTGGTTCCACAGCTATCTACACGGATGCCAGCAATCAGTAATCTGGGATGATAACCTATCACCTCACCTCACAGTTACTCTTGGAGTTCCCCAAGGGTCTATCCTTGGCCCTCTGTTATTCTCACTTTTTGCTAACAATCTACATAGTGCCACCACACATGCATCTCTTATACAGTATGCAGATGACTCTACTCTCATCTGCTCTGCCTCCAGTCTACCAGAACAACAACAAATCACACAGGAATCATTCTCTTCTGTAGAAAGCTGGCTATCCAATGCTTAGCTTCTACTCAACCCAAATAAGACAAAACTTCTCATGTTCCAACCTTCCAAAGCCTCCCAAAACATCCCCCACTTCAACATTCTCGCCAAAGACAATGCCATCATCTCTCCATCAGAACACACAAAATTACTCGGTGTGGAAATCGACAACAAATGTAGATTTGACACTCACATATCTCTCACAATAAAAAAGTCCACAAGAAACTTGGTGCATTATATCGAAGCTGCCAATTCCTAACCAAGGTGGCTAGAATCTCTATAGCCAATTCCCAGCTAATTTCCACCCTACTCTATGATCCCCCATACTTACCAACCATAGACAGACAGACCTACACAAGCTGGATGCTTGTAACAACAAAATTGCTAAATTTTCCACAGGAACCTCCTACCACAGCCATCATTGTATCTCCCTTAAAGAACTAAACTGGCTAGAACTCCCACAACTCCTTCACTTTAATCAACTCACCTTCCCTCATAAACTTATTAACCACCCCCTTAACATCCCTTCCCTTCAAACCCTTCTCCAACCCTATCACTCCACTAGGCCCCTAAAATCAAGCAAAAAAAATCAACTCACTGTTATCAAACCCAAAAACTCAGAAGGAGAAGCCATATTTTCATGTACCATATCTAAACTTTGGAACAATCTTCCACCCTTTATAACTACTCTACCTTCCAGCAGCCTTTTTAATACTGCACTCAAATTCCACTTAAATTTGCACTGGCTTTGACCTTGATCTAATCCAAGCTAGCACCCCCACACTTACCCCCCCCCCACCTAGACACTTAACCCAACTACACTACCGCCACTACTAACCACAGTCAGAATTAGCTAGTTATCTTTACATACTTTGAAATCTTGTCTGACAACTTTGTTACTAATATTATAAATGACAAGAAACTATCTTAACTTGCAACATTTACTGTATATACTATTGATAATCAGTATCTTGTTATTGTATTTATTTATTTATTATTTATTTATTTTCAGTTTGATTACCAGGGAAGTCCACTGGGCCAAGAAGTGCCCATTTTCAGTGGAGGCCCGGGGAGAAAAGCTCCATGAACAGTATACTACAATATAGGTTACTCAAGCCATTGAGTACATGATCTGAGAGTGTTAATGCCAACAACCTGCAATGTTGTTTACTTTTGCTGCAACTTTGTATCTCTAATTATCATGTACATGATGTGGAGCTTTACTCCCCGGGCATCCACTGAAAAAGGATCTGCGTCCAGTCAGAATTTCCTGTAAACAAATGTAAATAAATAAATAAAACTTCAAGGTTAATTAAAAAAAAGGATACCCTGGAGTTCATCCACATGCAGTTCTCCTTAGATAGAGTCCCTTACCAAGATATAGGTCACCATCTATATCAGAAGAGTACCACAACTCTTACCTCCTGTACAGATGGCAAATCTTAGACTGCCTACAACTTGCAAGCATAATATTCCCTGGACTTTATTAGCTTAGATGTCATTCATCAGTTAATATGGACTTTAACCAGAGGTTTAAAAATACCCCCTCACTCTCAGATCATGTACTCATTGATGAGATTGCATCACAAAGCTGTCTTATTCGAAATAAGGATCAATTTGAAAAATCCAGCAAAACCTGTCATAGTTTGGAGCTATTCTAAAGCAAAACAAATTGCATCCTATTAAATGGCAATTTGTCCAAATTTAGTTTTCTGCCTAACCCAGAGACCAGAGTTCACAACAGCCTGTGCAGAATTATTCACTGAAACACTGTACAAACATGTAAATTGCTGCATAGAAGCTGCTGTACCAACCAGAAGTGAGCCCAAAATAAACCACACTGGTGGGATCTTAATCTTAGCAGGTATATGACAAAAGTAAAAAAGTCATGGCCAAAGGCAGAAAGAGCATCTTTCATAATTACAGAAGCTGGCTAATTAAACTAAACAGAAATCTAAGAGAACCTATTAAATCCAAGAAGGCATCATGAGGTCAAGATAGCTTCCCAGGCTAAAGACAACCACAAGGCCTTCTACAGCTATGTCCACAATCTCAAAAGTAACACAAACTAGTGTGCAGAGCTGGTTGTAAATGGTACCACCTTCACCAAGCAGAGTAATATAGCAAATCTGCTGGCAAAAAAATTCAGCTCAAACTTCATCCTCCACTCCCCCTCTCCTTGAGAAATCGCTAGAGGCACACCACCCCCAATGATCAGCAGGGAGCTGGTCATAAAAGTGCTCACTAAGGTTAAAAACACAATCTCATTGGGCCCCGATAGTATCCCAGGTTGCCTCCTAAGTAGTCTAAAACATGACCTATTAGGACCATTTGAGTCACTTTTCAAATATGGTCTCAAAACAGGCTACATACCAAATTAATAGAGGATGGCAATGGTTATCACCCTTCACAAGGTTGGACCATCAACTGATCACTGAAACTATGGACCTATTAGCCTGAAAAGTCTAATATGTAAACCATGGAATGAATAATCATGGAACTGAGCAACAAAGATATTGGCAACATACAGACACTGGACCCATCCTAGTTTGGTTTTGTCAAAGGAAGTTCATGCCAACTTAACCTGGCAGACTTCTTTGAGAAGGTAACTAAGGCAATGGATAAAGGGAAGACAGTGCACACAGCCTACCTAGACCTGAATAAGGCATTTGACCAAATACCCCACTCAGGTGTTGTGGTCAAGCTAATCAAACTATGCATGAATCCCTAAAACCATTTCTAGAGTGCCAGCTGGCTTACACATAAGACCCAGGAAGTCAGGATTTGGTAAGACCTCCTCCACCAACAGACAGGTCACCAGATGAATAGTGCAGGGCTCAGTGCTGGGCCAACTCCTGTTTGGAGTGTTATGTCTTGGTGGTCAAGGGTAATATCAAGGGCATCTATCTCACCAAGTTCACAGATGATTGCAAATTATGAGCTATCATAAATTCCCCCATGACATTAACTTCCTGCAAGAGGGTATAATGCAAACAAATAACTGGTGGCAAAGTCAAAGATTAAAACTCAATACAAAAAAGTGTATTATAATGCATTTTTGGTAAAGCTTTCACCCAATTAAATTATTCCACTGATAAGACAGAGACTCCTTAGTGAGACAATCTAGGGTATTAACTGATTGTCATACACAGATCACTTAGAGACCTGTCTCTATACTTGGTCTCCTACAAGTTGATGAAAGGTGATCTGTGCTTGGCATATAAGGCATCGTAGATCAAGCCATAATTGAGCTTTTGCACATTCACAAAACTAGCAACACCAGAAACACTAGATCAGTAAACAGTCCCTTACTAAGATATAGGTCACCATCTATGTCATATGAATACCACAACTCTTGCATCCTGTATAAATGGCAAATCATATACTGCCTACAACTTGCAGGCACAATATTTCCTGGATGTTATTCACTCAAATGTCCTTCATCACTTAATATGCACTTGAACCAGATGTTTAAAGATGCCCCCTCACCCCCAGGTCACATACTCATTGATGAGATTGATTTCCTGACAGAACATAAATAGAACATGATGGTGAGACAAATATGTGCCTTAAAGGATCCCCATGCACTGGAACAGGGTACCCATCCATGTGAAGCAGACTATATCTCTCAGTGTATTCAAATGTAAACTTGACCATTGGATGCAAAATTATAAATTCATCCCTGTGCTGGCCCCCATGTCTCTTTTAGACAGAGGCTGACAGTAAATCTTCCCTAACTAACATTGAAAGTTAATCACAATTTCATCCCTGGGCTGGCCTTCATTTCTCTTATAGACAGAGGTCAACAGTAAACATTCCCTAACTAACATACCCACCATATAACTTTGTAGCAACCTCCTAAATACCCCTTCCAGTTAAGAAACTTCTTACAAGGGTATGCAATCGGGATGAGTTGTACAACTAGCCTTATAAAGGCCTTGGCGGTCATTAGCATTGTATATATCTATGAGCCTATGAGCCTATAATATGTCTGGTTGCATGATTATAAGTGCCAAATATAGTCTATCAATCCTATACTTTAACTTTTTTAATCTCAGCCATTGTAATGCCATTACACAAGGGCTGTCTAAACATGGACCCCTGTAACTATAGACCCATTAGTTTTACTAGCCTCATATGTAAAGCCATGAAGTGGATTATCTTGGCCTTATCAGTCTGAACATTGAACATCTCTTGAGCATGGAATCTCATTCATTTGGCTTTATCTAAGGAAGGTTCTGTCACTTCTTCTTCTACTTTCGGCTTTTCCTGGTTAGGGATGGCCACAGTGGAACTCAGGTCTCTTAATGATTGGCAGTAGATTTTTTTTACGGGTGCCGAGGTGCCAGCTAGATGCCCAACCTTCAACGAGGGCACGCCCATTCTACGCATGTCTTTCGAACGCCACTCTACCACAGGGAGGACATGCAGACTCCACACAGAAGGCGCTCCAGCCGAGAATCGAACGGGAGAGCATCTTGCTCTGAGGAAACAGCGCTACAGCTGCACCACAGTGGCTTCTTTCTGTCACTATACCCTCATTAATTTCTTTGAAAAAGTGCTTAAAGCAATGAACAGTGGCTGTGCGGTATATACAGTATATTTTTACCTGGCCAAGGCTATTGACAACATTCTCCATGCAGGAATTATTGACAAACTTATAAATCTGAATATAAATGCTTATGTTGTGGGGTGGATAGCTGAATGGTTGCCACTTGGAACCCATATGGTAGAGCTGCAGGTGCATAACAAAATACATCAGCAAATTAGTTAACAATGGTATACCTTCAGGACTCAGAGCTGAGCTGTCTTTTGCTTGGCATCTATTTCTCAGACCTTCAAACCAGCACTCCTGGCCTATGAGTATATAAGTTTACAGATGACTGTGAAGTGGGTGTGTTTTTTAATCTTCTATTGACTCACAATTGCTCCAGCATGGGTTAGATCATGTAACAATTTATGCAAGCACAATGGTTTCAAATTATATGGGAAAAATGTAACATGATTCATTTTGTTAAACAAAATATTTCCACAAACCTTATAATGAACACCTTCAGGAATGCATGGATCATGCAATCCCAAATAAAACCAAGACCCATTCCTCCAAATGCAGACGTCCTGTCTGGTGGACCCCAGCCATAAACAAACTATACAATAGAAGGAGGAAGCTACTACATGATAGAGCAAAATCCCAAAAAGGGAAGGCATCTCTGATCAGTATTAACAAAAACTACGGGCACTCATAAAATCGTCTAAGGCCAGCTTCGAGAGAGGCTTTCTTTAGTTATGTTAGGAACCTGGGTGGGAATTCCCAGATATGCTCAGAATTAGTCCAAAATGACAAAAAAATACACCAAACCCACAGTCATTGCCAACATCCTAGCTGACAGGTTCAGCACAAACTCCCCCCCCTCCCCACCAAAAGGGCAAATATTTATCCCAGCAGAGTGCTGCCCCCCTGACATCTCAGATGCTCAGGTAAGAGCTGCCCTCTCCAAAGCAAAAAACACAGCATCAGTGGGACCAGGTGGTGTCCCGGGCTGCGTCCTACATGAACTCCAAGAAGAGCTAAACCCAAACATAAAACTACTGTTCAATCTCAGCCTTACTACAGGATATGTACCCAAAGAGTGGCGTACAGCAACAGTGGTCCCTCTCCACAAAGGTGGTGCCTCAACGGATCCTGGAAACTATCGCCCCATAAGCCTGACTAGCTTGGTCTGCAAAGCTATGGAAAGGATCATCATGGACCTCATAAATAAAGATATTGGGGACCTACAGACACTGGATCCTACCCAGTTCAGCTTTGTTAAGGGCAGATCCTACCTCTTAAACCTGGTTGATTTCTTTGAAACAGTCACCAAGGCCATTGACGAGGGGAAGGTGGTCCACACAGCCTACCTGGACCTCGCAAAAGCCTTTGATACAATACCCCACTCGGGCATTATAGATAAGCTCACCAGCTTAAATATAAACCCCTATGTCACTAGATGGGTTGCAAACTGGCTCAAGGACAGAACTCACATGGTTAGAATTGCTGGAGCCATGTCAGACTCCAAACCAGTTACAAGTGGCATCCCCCAAGGCTCAGTCCTGGGACCTCTCTTGTTCGGTATATATTTCTTGGGGGTACAGGCCAACACGGAAGGACTGTGGCTGACTAAGTTCACAGATGACTGCAAACTGGGCGCCATAATCGACTCTTCAGCTGACACAAGCATCCTCCAAAAGGGCCTCATAGAAACAGACAACTGGTGCCAGAGCCATGGCCTCAAGCTAAATGCCAAAAAGTGTATAGTCATCCCCTTTGGCAAAATCAAAGTGCCCACAAATTACAACATAGGTGGTAATCCATTAAGTACAGAAGAAGTAATTAGGGACCTGGGGACCCAAGTTGATAGCACTCTCTCATTTGACAACCACGTGGCCAAAGTGGTTAGAAAAACATTTTATATAGCCCACCTAATCATGAAGGGATTCACATCTAGATCAGGGGAGGTCATTGTGCCTCTTTACTCATCCCTCATCAGGCCCATAATTGAGTACAATGCCCCTTTTGGGATGTACCTTACCATACACCTGCAGCAACTGGAAAGACCCCAAAAGTACCTCACCAAGTGGATCATAGGGCTCAAACAGATGCCATATGCTGCCCGGTTAAAGAAACTCCAGCTCTACTCAGTGGCATACCGCCTGCTCAGAGGCGATCTGTGCCTGACATATAAAGCCATGTCCAACCCAGAATTAATGGACATGCTGCACCTCAGAAAATCCAAATCCCATCGAGCTACGCGCTCGAGAGACTTGAACCTCAGCACTGAAATAAATAGGACATGCTGGAGGGAGAGATTCATAACCCAGAGGCTCCCTTCACTCTGGAATAAAATCCCAGTCCAGGTTAGGCAGAGTCCCTCATTGACTCTCTTCATGAGGAATCTTGATGAGTGGATGGGAGATCGTAGGTTTACCCCGGGTATCACTTCTGTGTCACTGTTAGACAGAGGCACAGTATACTAGCCTCGAAAAAGGGCATAGCAAAATTAATTTAAAATGGGTGGCGAAAGCCAAACAGACTCTGGCTAGGCTTATAAATGCCCTAGGGCAGATAGCCTAGTATGAACCTATGAACCTATAAGAGAGACACACCTACAATCAGACAGTGTCATAAGGCATCTAGGCACTATTGTTGATAATTCATTATTTGATCATCATGCCACCACAGTATTCCAGAAATCCTTCTTTTTGGTTCTTCTAGTTTCTAAAGGCATCTCTGCTAGATCCAAAGTGGCTTAATTCCCATTTACTCATATGTCATCAGGCTCATTATTGAATATAATGCACCTTTTGGCATGTATTTGTCTAAATATATCAGTCAACTTGAAAGACCTCTGCAATTGGTAACTAAATAGACCAGATACCTTAAAAATCTTAGTTATCAGGACAGGCCTTTTGAGTCATTAAAGATCTAACTGTCTTTGATGACATATTCCTTCACAGACTAAATGGTACCTCAAATACCTGTCTAAAGGGATTAATCCTCTATCAACAGATAAATAAGACATGTTGACAAGGCAGATTCATATCACAATACTCGTCAAACAGAGTAACACCCTTTTCACCATCAAAGGAAACTTAATTTACTCCAAGATCAGTCCTGTTTTGCACTCCTTGAGCCTGGAGGAAACGTATGAATAGGGATTTTGCAAAGCCTATATTGGTGTGTAGAGACTGATTACAACTCTTCCACCTAATGTATGTGTTGTTATCCTGGCCCTCATCATACTTTTAGATGTTTAAGCCTGAGCCCTGTATTGTCTTGTACTCCTCCAATGTGACTTTTCACATTTCCTCCCCA
This sequence comes from Protopterus annectens, assembly GCF_019279795.1. NCBI lineage: Eukaryota > Metazoa > Chordata > Ceratodontiformes > Protopteridae > Protopterus > Protopterus annectens. The sequence goes on along the minus strand of NC_056729.1, from coordinate 222,829,500 downwards.
CTCCATTTTAGAATTCTATTGAGAATCCCTATGGCCCTCCAGCTTTCCTCTCTTTTATTTTGTATAGTGCTTTCCTTATTCCATCTCTGCATTCAGCTTGACTCTTTGTTATTCCTCTGCTATATATCTCTCTACATTCTTTCCACAGTTCCATTCTGAGACTTTTGTCACTTCTTGCTGTTTGTAAATCTCCCTGCAGTACTCCTTGAATTTTTCTCTGACATTCTCATTCAAATTACAACACCAGTGGAGGAAGAGATGTTTTCATGAATGGAGATGGAGAATTCTCTAACAGCACTAGTGAGCAAGTTGCATGCAAGAAAAAGATGCAATTGCGCAAGAGCAAATTAGTGACACTATGAGAAGACCTGTGAACCGCAATAAGCAACACTCGATAGTGTTGCCATAAGATGTTTTCATTAAAATGAGGAGAAAATGAGAGAATACTAAAGTCTGAAAGGGAGAAGAGCAAGTACAGGAACATACAGAAAGGCTTAGGGAAGGAAAGTGTAAGAACTGGTATGTGGAAGAATGGTATATACAATGGGGATGGACCCCTGTGTCACCTGTTGGCTTGCCAGCTGGATCAGAGATAGGATGCAGCAGGTCAGGACAGAAGGAGTTGCCTCCACAAGGAGGCTGTTCGCTGGTGTGGTCCTCAGGGGTTCTGTACTGGGACCTCTTCTCTTTAACATCGACTTTTCTGAGGTAGAGGTCAGTACCAAGGGGCTCTGGTTGGCTTGGTTTGCAGATCACTGGAAGTTGGGAGAAGTCATTGAATCCCCAATTGACTTAGCCATCCTGCAGGATGGTTTGTTCTAGATAAATGACTGGTGTCAAGAACATGGACTAAAGATGGATGATAAAGGTAGCATTGTTGTCTCCTTTGGAAAGTCATCAATTGCAAGGAACTATCACACTGACAGTATGTCCCTGGGAGTTGACTCAGGTTTTTTGGGATTTAAAAACTTATGTGAATGGTGACCTAGCTTTTGACCAGCATGTGTCCATTGTTGTTAGTAGGTCCTTCTATGGTGCACAGCTTATAAACAAATGGACTGTGTCTATACTTAGGGATGTCATTATCCCCCTTTACCCAGCCCTCATCAGGCAAGTCTTTGAGTGTGATACCCCCTTTGGCATTTGTCTGTCCAGACACATGTGGCAGATGGAACGACCATGGAGTTGCCTTACCAAAGGGTTGCAGGCCCTATAAGCAACATGTCTTACATGGACTGACTCGGACTTCCCTTTCACTGTACTCGATGTCCTGCAGACTGCTGGGAGGTGACCTGTGTCTGGCATGCAGTGCATCCTCTGACTCAATAATGATGGACTTACTGTACATCAGAAAGTCAAATGGTATCATAAATACTCAGTATAGGGATCTAAACCTCTTCTCCAACATCAACAGAATGGTTTGGAGCAACAGGTATGTCCTGCAGAGGATACTACTTCTCTGAAGTTGGCTCCCCATGCACATGGAGCTGAGTTCTTCTCTGTCCATTATCACGTGCCACATGGATCTTTGGATGGGAAGCAGAAGGTTTACACGAGGACAGCCCCTTGTACTAGTAATGGACAGACCCAGCTCCTAAATACTTTATCCCATGCATGGGTCCCTTCAGATTATAAATGGTATGATTCCAGTTATTCTCTTTAGGGTAATATATAATTATTCATTATGGGAATGGGTAAGGCTGATCCCTAACCAAATAGGATAGATTAATTTGAGCACAGAAAGGGAAACTGACTAGGCTTAAGATGACCTGCAAGTCTGGCTAGCCTGATACTTACCTATCAACTGATATAGCTATAGATAAAGATATAGATATAGATATAGATATAGATATAGATATAGATTAGAGAGAGCTATAGATATAGATACAGATCTAAATCTAGATCTAGATGTATCTATCTGTATCTATAGCTGTATCTGTATCTATATCTATATATGATTACATCTTGAAATACCAACCCCATCAAACAATGAACCTAACTACAGCAATTATGTTGTATAGAATCCAAAATGATCAAACCATAGAAAAAGCAAAACTGACATTTTGGGAGGGGGAAACAATTGAGGAGGTGGAATTGTAGGAGTCTATATTATAACATTGAAGTCTTACAACTTTGAATGTTATAATATCAAACCCAGTAGAGCAAACGCTGGAAATAGCGAAGCTGCAGAACACCGAATACTTTCCTAGGGAAAGAATCCGGTGGACTGTTTCTGCAGCTTCGCTATTTCCTCGACTGTGGAGCGAAGGTTACGGACCAGGTTAAGGTAAATGTGCGAACGAAGGTGAGTGTGTGATTGGGCTCAGGTTAGGTGAGCTAGGGTTAGGGCGCGGGTCAGGTAAGTGTGCAATTGTGTGGATGTGAGGGTTAGGGTGGGGTAGGTAAGTTAGGGTTAGGGAGCGGGTAAGGTGAGTGTGCGATATTGACGGACCTTAGGGTTAGGGTTGGGTTAAGGTAAGTGGATAGCTAGTAGTGTATGTATAGTTTAGTGTAGGGTTTTGTAAAGTGTGTGTGTGTGTCTGTGTGTGTGTGTGTGTGTGTGTGTGTGTGTGTGTGTGTGTGTGTGTGTGTGTGTGTGTGTGTGTGTGTGTGTGGATTATTTATTTTTGTGTGCTTGTGTTGTATGTATGTTTGTCGGAACAGCAATTTTTTTCCCTGGGAATAAATTTGCTATTCTGACTGTTTGATTTTCTGGTATTTTGCTCTACTGGGTTCGATATTATAACATTCAAAGTTGTAAGACTTCGATGTTATAATATAGACCCGAATTGTAGACGGTCTCTCTGATTAATGTAGACATCAAGATTTTTGCACTGAATTTGGAAGACGACTGGATGAAGTATTGCTAAATACAATACACATGGGGCAAAATGGCTTTGTGAAGAGAGGAATGCAAAAAATGGTGGGGCCTGGTGGAATTTAAGCACAGAGAGGAACACAAACAGGAATGGAAGGGTGGGCTATGTGCTCTGACTTATAGCAGACCTTTGATTTGGTAGGAGGGGATTCCTGTGGAAGACACTTTAACAAAGGAGGAAATGGGAAAGTTCTTATGCTGGATACAGATTGTCTACAAAAAAAACCTAAAATATTCATAAACAGAGGCATATCTTACACTTTCATCTCACTCCCAAGTCATGTATGCCATGTTATCAAGCTCATCCAACATCATGCACTCCTATGAGTACCTCTGAAGTTCAGTGATAATGGGTGGGTGTGCCAATGACATGACCCTGGTGGACACATGAATACAAATATTTTAATATTTTGATCTATAGAAGTACTAGTCTTCAGAAATGTAAACCTATGTATGCATTGTGCTGCTTGTACACTCCTAACATGCTGTAGATCACATCCTAACACTAAACTTCCAGACCGCTTATATTTGTGTTAAGCAATGATGGCATGGCAACTGGTCATCTTAACAAGGTACTCCAAGGAGCACATTGCATGTTGGCAGTAACAATGTGTGTGGAAACACGAATGCTACCATTTTTCTCCAGATTATAACTTGCTTCATGGTTATAGCTTCTGAAGGAGCTGAGAATGACATTGCTTTCAGGCCTACTTCTTAACTGTCAAATGCCAAGATTTCTGACTCATATTTTAGTCTGTTGCTTGCAGAATATGTGCTTTTTTCTGGCAAATCACTGAGTTTCAAAGTCAGTAAATAATTACATGCATTTAAGCTTTAGACTTCATATCCTTGAGAATAGATGTGTTAATGTAAAACCTGCCATTTTATCAGCTTTCGTTGTTTGTAAGAGCAACATTTAAAATCTGTCCTTGATATTAGGCCTTTGTCCCCTAACCCCATTATTTTTGGCCTTGAATTTGTGCTGTAAGAGGCTGAGAAAAAGTTTCAAGTGGTGCTTTAGTTAGGTATTTTTGCACTTTATATCAGAAACCACCAATAGCACCTGCAGAGGGATTCTTGAGGGTCCCCAGTATAAAGCAGATGCTTGCACAGCTTTTTCAGGGCAGTTACTGTAGCAATTGGCATTATCCCCTCTGGTGAGCAGTGCAGTCACCACTCCAGTGACCAGAAGAGACACCATTTTGATCCTTTTCTTCAGTGGGATAATAAGTGAGAGGGAGTCCACCTGTGATGTACAGTAAGAGTACAGGACAGGCCACAACCCAGCTATTTAATACTTAAATGGGTCCTTGCTGGACATTTAATTCATGGCACCTGTATTTACTGTTAATGTTTCTCAACTCAGGAGCAGATTGCAGTGAAAAAGTTCCTATACTGTAAAAGAATGGACCATCTCTCCAGATGAAGTGCTGAATATTATGCTTGTTAACTTTTATTATTATTAGTAGTAGTATTATGTTATATCATAGCAGCACTGTATTAGTCACTACTATACTTATGTAGTAGTTCCTGTAACACCCATGTGTAGCAATACAATACACTGGAGGATATCATATCTCTCTCTCTCACTATATATATATATATATATATATATATATATATATATATATATATATATATACATAGCTATACACACTTGTAATTATGTATACCTGCTAACTTACAGCCTCACTCTACACATTCAGGGGATACACAGATCCCATAGCTGCAGACACACGGCCATTGCCACACATTGCCTAACAAGCATGGCTATTGACACAGTAGAATGCCGTGGATACTGTCACAGAGGAGGAAGGCATATGCCAAGATTGGTATGCATCTCCTCATTTTAGTCATGCTTCATTCTGCCATATATTTATGTCAATGCCACTTCTAACAGGCATACCAATGTCATTTGTACAGTGCTATATTATCAGTTGTCTGTGATGCCCTCATTCACTTGTCTGTTTTGGTACACCTCACTGTACCATATCTCTGCTGGACTGCATGCACAGTAATACCACTGAAGACCGTATGACATGTCTTTTCCCAGTCGTATCTAACATACCCATAGTGGAGTATGGTACATGCCCTTCATGACCTAGCTGTGGTGCTAACTGCACCACAATGACATTGTTGTAACACTCCTCTCCCACCCACAGGCCAAGGCAACATTACAGCTACACCACTGATGAAAGCACTTTGCTGAAACCGGTCTGGTTCCTATTAAAATTTCCTTGCTCTTGCCTTCTGGGTGCTGGTCTCTTTTTTGTGCAATAACATTACAGCTACACCTTTAAATGAACATCATCCAAGCAGGAATTTTTGATATTTTATTTCTAGTTAGTATTTCAGCCCTACCATTGTAGCATAACCTTTATGTTTAGTCCACTTGTAAGCAGCTAAGAGACAGATTATCAGACACAGGTAGGTCCGTAATGCCTTTATGTCCTTTCTCTTTCTTTTTCACAATTCTCATATTATTTTTATTTATTTAGTTATTGTTTTAACTTATTTATTTTTCTCCATTTATGTTACTATTTTCTTCAGCAGTTGTGTCTGTGGTGCAGCATTAGTCCCTCCTGCAGCATCCTGACCATCCATCTCTTACCATGGAATCATGTGCTTCCAGGCCTAACATTCGGCTGGCTGATGGAGTGGATGTGCTGCTGCAGTGGATGACGGGAAGATGTACTGGGTGGCTTCTAGTACTTGATTACTGGAGGGAATTACT